>NC_052499.1:14564926-14798678 GCF_016617805.1 Bactrocera tryoni
GTATTCAAACATCGGCCATTCTTCAATTGCTATTATTATTTTCACCTCCTGTCACGCCCCCACTGGGTTTGACCTGCGGCAGCATGTGAATTTTCCGCTTTTTATTCCCCTGAGTAGAGCGTTGTTGCTAGCGAAAGTTTTGGAAATTTGTAATTTGCTTAAATCCTTGAATCCTTGGCGTATTGTAACGTATCGAACAATTATTCGCGCGCAAGTTTGCGACTATAATCCGCGGAAAAGCGGAATTTTATTCAATAATTTTTTTTGAATTTTTTTTTCAGTATTTTTTTTATATTTTTTTTTCAGTATTTTTGTTTATTTTTTTTTCAGTATTTTTTTTTTAAATTTTTTTTCAGTATTTTTTTTTTGAATATTTCTTTCAATTATTTCTAATTTTTTTTGTTTTTTCCTTCCTTTCTGCTGTCAACGCCACCCCTAATATGATAATAATATATTTTACACTTACAATGTCTCTCAACAAAACAACAGTAAGCGTGTGAACAGCCTCTTACCAAACACTCCAGCATTGATTAATAATCGATTATCGATAATAACGTCACGACTCACCTCAGTGAGCTGTCAGCGCTCTCTGAGTCACACCAAAAAAGTAAACAATGACGCTGCATTACTGCTTAATACCTTTTCTGTCGCGGGTTTGTGCCGTTGAATAAATAAAAATCAGCACGGTTCAGCAACAATAACAAAAAACGCAAAGGTTTAATCTTTGAAAAAATATTATTACAGCCTTTAACAATTGCTGGATTCCTTTTACGAACGATCTATACAAATTTATCCTATTAAAAATGCATTCGAGCGACCGCAGGCCCATTGTTGTCGCGCCATTGTGAGCCAGGCTCTTGAAGACAGGCAAGGATACACGCACCAATCCGTCTATATAGGCACTTAGAGATTTTTTCTTATGCTAAACTCATTAATTTTATTCATTGTACTCTTCTTTTAGAAATTTTAGCTCCATTCAATTTATTTCTTACGCTTAGCTTGTTAGACACTAATGTACTCGCAGAGCGTGTTACGCACCCGAAGTTCTTTGAAATCAATTTTACAATTTTAAACAGAATAGCAGACAATTGAATGAAATCAATTTCAATAAGTCTTCTACTCACGTTTAGGTTCCTCAGCATTATTATTACTGCCTAGCCAGTTCCTTTATGCGCCGTAGAGCGGCAGCAGAGCAAACAACCCTCGGCTATTATTTAACACCTGTTTCAATAAGCAACACCCTTTATTTATTGAGAAAACGCTGTTCTCCCGGCCAGGGTGCTGTGGTTGCAGACAACACCTAAGCCAAGTGCTTCCTACATTCCTTCCATTGGCATATTACAAAGCCGTTATAAAGTAATAATATGATACAATTGCGCTCGCTGTCAGCTGACACCGCCTCGCGCTCTGACATATACCAAAGCACCGCTGTTCGCTACACAAACTGCGCGCTCCTCAACTGAGTCGCCATTATTATTGCTTCTGCAACCTTTGTCATTTTGGCAAGTCTAAGCTTTAATCCTACGCACACATACATATTCGTACAATATAAGTATACTTTCCTATTGTTTATAACAAACCTTTGTTTTGTCATCTGATTTTGTTGCACAACCATGCCTTCATGTTGCCTAGGTGTTAATCCCTTGTCGTAATCTCTGGTTACACAATTTGTTCTTTGCTTTGTTTCAATATGAAGCGGTTATTTTATGTGGCATTCGATCACGCTGTGTGTAATCCCTTAAGTAGCCGCGTCCTCTCGACTTGACTCGGTGCGGCTTGCCACGCCCAGGCTGCGTAATTACTTGTGCTTTGTTTGGAACTGCCCGGTGCGTGTGTTCGTGTCGGCTTTTCCGCGGTTTCCTTGGCGTCTCAGGCACATTATTGGTTTCTGTAGAGTTTGTGCAAATTTTTCGGGTGCAAGTAGTTTTATTATGTGTGGGTGATTTAATGCTTTGTGCTGCAGATTATCTCCTAGTTGCGTTAATAACCATGAAAGGCCGTCCTTGAATGCACATGGAATTATGGTCTTATGTTGATGGACAGGTGGCCTGATGGACTTAGCTGGCGCTAATGATGTAGAAGCAAGCAGCTTCAGAGCAGATTATTTTATTGCTAATGTTTGGGATTAGAGTTCCACCTGTATTATGTTTATATATCGAGTTAATGTGTTACGCATCAACTATTCGGGGCGAATTGCAGAGTGAGAGAGAGGTCAAGTATTCGGGGACAAGTTGCAAAGTGAGAGAGAGCACAACAAAGAGGACAGTGTTTACGATTTCCAAAATTTCAAAAAAAAAATCGGATTTTATAGAGCTTAGTTGCTGATAACTCTAGAATATATCTTAAAAGTCTTAAAATATGAATATAAACGTACTCTAGAGATTTTCATATTCTCTAGTATTTTTATTCAAAGTCTGTATTCTGAAATTCACGCCTACAAAGTAATCCGCACTAGATGTAATACTACACTTATGCCAACGAGTTTTCTAGTCCTCGAAACATTTTTCACAAGCACTTTTTGGGATCAGACCTTTCTGCTCCTTTAGCGAATTTTGTTTTATCTCCTCGATGAAAACAGGTTCCACGGAGGGGCAATTTCAGTTTGGGGAATAGGAAAAAATCGCACGCGGCCAAGTCTGGTGAATACGGTGGTTGATCGATGGTATTTATTGCATTTTTGGCTTTGATTTGGGTCACAATTGTGGCTCGATGCGTTATCATCGTGTAAACTCTATGAATTGTTCTTCCACAAATTCGGCCAATATCCACGGATTTTCTCACGCAAACTCCTCAATACAGCTAAATAGATCTCTGCTTATTGACCGTATGCCACTTTGGTTTAATTCATGATGCACCAAACCACGAATATAGAAGAAAACAATGAGTATCAACTTGATTTTTGATTCCAATGATTGTTGATTTGCTTGCGTGTCAAACTCATAAACCCATGTCTCAGCGGCAGTTTTAGTGCTATCCATGAATGTGGGAGCGGAATTTGAACGATCCAACATGCCCAAAGAGACCTGTATACGGCACTATTCATGAAAAAATTCAGCTTTATCGGGACGAGTCGAGCAAGAACGCGTTTCATATCCAAAATATTCACCAAATTCAAACAAACGGACTTGTGAGAGATATCAAGCTCTTTTGCCAACTCTCTAACACTTGCCTAATGATTTTCAAATACCATATCTCTCACTTTTTTAATATATTCATCAGTTGAAGAGGTCGAGGTCGTCTAATACGAGGCTTGTCTTCAATGAGCGCTCGACCGTCTTCAAAAGGTAAGTATGTACCACTCGCAGGTTTGGGTTTTTGATAAAGAGAAGGTTCCTCCACTGCTGCAATGATTTCGGGCTTCTCCGTGGATAAAACCAGAAAAAAGTTCTCTGCTAGAAAATATTGTACTTACAATGACTTGTAGTATAGACGAAAAAACAGCACAAACTTTGACAAAACGGCTTTTTAAAAACAAAAACTTGAGTTTTACTCGAAATTTTAGTCGTTTCTTACCTGCGAAAATTTATTTTTTGATCAGCTTAAAACTGTTAGGGTATTGTATGGAAAACTGTCATTTATGGAAAACTAACGGGTTTTTCTATAAGACAAAATCGGTTTGGGATATCAATGAAATTCTTTAACCCTTTGAAAATACATTCGATGCCATTATGTATGAAACTCGATTTCTTTTGCACGGCCAGCAAGCATAAATCGGCCGATATTCGTACGAAGTTCAACAATAATCGCTGGCTTGTTGGCATAGACCATAGACCTGACGTAGCCGCACAGGAAAGTCTAACGGTGCCAATTTGCACGACCTTTAATTGGGGGCCATTTCGTAAGAGAACACGTTCACCAAACTTGCTTTTCAATAAACCGTTTATGACATTCGCTGTGTGGCTTGTGGCGCCGTCTTGTTGGAACCACATATTGTCTTAGTCCAAATTCGTCACAACGACGTCACAGAGATGCCCAACGCTTGAGAACGACATGTGACAGACTGATTTGGATCTTCCTCAATATATGCGCTAGCGGCACCAATTTTCTCGACACTGCGAGCACTTCTTTGTCTCACTGGCACCAAAACATTTTGTACTAAGCCTGTATATTCAAATTTTTCCTTTGGTCTGGACGCTCAATTTCTGATCTGCCAGGACGATTATGATGACCATAGATTGGACGTAGCGCGCTTAAAGTTGATGCCACTGACTTCGCATTTCGGTAGTAAATTTTGTTAAAAAAATATGTAATTAAATAAATTTGAAATGCAGAATTTCGCACAACACTCATGTAATGAAATTGTATGCTTTTGAAAACAGTGTTGCCAACTATATGAACACCAGAAGCAAACCTAATGTCATGCTTGTGCCAGCTTAAGGCCCTTCATACTCAATCGTCGCCTAAAATCAGCGCTATCTCGAAAATAATTAATACACAAACCGGTATAGTTCACCATGACGTTGCCAACAAACCCTAACACATATTTACATAACCTATAAACACTACATTATAAGCTTAATTACATGGTTTCCAACACTTTTGTGCCAGCTAAACCAATATTTTGGTATAATTTGAAATCAGTCCACGTTAAGAGGCAAGAGCACGTGTTGTCTAAATTTTAAAGTACCGTTAAATAAATAAACAAGTCTGTATGTTTGAGTTAAGCCTTAAAACCATGAATACTTATACGAAAAGCGCAACTAAAGAGTCTAATCAAAATCTGTTTTTTTATTTGTTCGTTACTGCCGCTGTTTTGAGTGCAAGCGATTATCCGTTAGTTGCGCTGCAGCTGCAAAAACATAGAGCAACCACCGACGGCAGCAAGTCCAACAGCAGTAAATGCTTTAGAACGCCATGCAGACGGCTTAGTGCTAATTTAATTATTTTTTACTAACATTTTTGTTGTTCTTTTTGTTTTTATAATTTGCTATTTTAATTGGTATTTTTTTGGTTGTATTTTTTTGTATTGCTTTGCGGTTGTACTAGTTTTTGGCGCACGAATGTGGAGATTTACATATGGTATATTTACATATGTACATATATGTACATAAGTATGTACATATGTATGTTTTTTTATAGTAGGGGAAGCACCGAAAGCCGAGGTGCGGATTTTTAGTCCGCTAAACCTATCCTACTCCCAACTTAACACTCTGCCATGGAACCATGGGTTAACTATTACTTCGTAGGAAAGGCAGGACATTTAAGTCTTCTCAATTGTGACGGACACCTAATCTGTTGAAAAAGTCTCGGTACATAATATGTATGTATGTATATTACAGGGTTTGTCCGGAAAGTAATAGGACTAAGTCGATTAAAAAAAAATTATTGAACCGTCACGGCATTTTCCGCTTGGATCCCCTTCCGCTTGGATCCCCTTCCGCTTGGATCCCCTTTGTCTCAAATGCTTGCCTTTCATCGGCCTTTTCAGGCAAAGAAAGAGAAAAGTTTAAGGGGCCACATCTGTGCTGTAGGACAGCTGCGGAAGCGTTGGGATGCCGGCCTTGGGTAGGTACATAGCTGTTCACAAGAAAGGCGGTGTGAGCCGGGGTGTTCCAATCCAATTCCAACTTCCAATCGGCTGCGATGTCTTGTCGGACCCGATTGATCCTTCGTTTGAGTCTCTTGAGGACTTGAGGTGGCGACTAACAGAAGGTTTCAAGAACGGAGTAAGAGGTGATCTAGTGACTGATGCGAAGAGCATACTAAAATTATGGAGGGAATGTTACGGAAAGCATAACACCAGGAGATGATGAACCCGATCCCAAATCGATGACTATGGAGTGAACGTTCCATTGTCCGACGATGAAGAAGTTCGAATAGCAATTAACAGTCTGAAAAACAACAAAGCACCTGGAGCAGATGGATTGCCGGCCGAGCTATTCAAATACGGCGGCGCAGAACTGATAAGGAACATGCATCAGCTTCTTTGGAGAATATAGTCGGACGAAAACATGCCCAATGATTGGTAATTAAGTGTGCTCTGCCCAATCCACAGAAAGGGATACCACACAATCTGCGCCAACTACGTTGGGATATGGCCTCCTCAACATTCTCAACTCCAGCTATTCGTACCTGCACCTGCCAGGGGAAAACCTCCACTCCATTGGAGAGATCAGATGGCGAAGGACCTGGCTGCACTTGGTATCTCGAATTGGCGCCAAGTTGCAAGCAGTAAAGTAGAAGAAGAAAATGCCTTTTCAAGTCATAAAAAAAATTCTTCAAACTTGCAAGTGGTTATGACCTCTTAAAGCCACCTCGGAACGCCTCATGGCTGCTCAGTGACGCTTTTCGCACGACAGCAATGCTGTTTTAGGCTATGTTTGCTTATACGAGGCGTATAAGCATGTACATATGTGTGCCATTAGCCGCTTTACATCGTCCTCATTGGCTCGAAAATGCAAATTTCAAATTCTCTTTTCGACACTTGATATACTTTTTTTAATTAGTTTTTTGGACTAATTTGCTGTTTGCGCTATATTAGTGTTATTTGGGCTTTGTGGATTCTTCACTACACTATACTAATCATTTACGGTGTGCAAACTTTCGCTTGCAACCCTCGCATATGTAAGTGGAATCCTGCAACCAACGAGTACAAGTCCACTTTCAAAGTCAATTAAAGCATGGCGAGAAAGATTGTCTTTTTTAATTAAGCGCTCGACTGCCTGAACTCAACGTAAAGAGTATATTTGCATATGTGTGTATATATGTATGTGTGTTTGATATACATACATATATACATATCTGTTTGCATGTGCACATGTAACATTAACCATTTCCTTGATTGGGGCTAGTTAAAAAGCCTTTAATTACATATATCATTATCGCATGCCACATGGATATGCCCAATACACTCACACACAAGCTATCGCAGCGCAATCTCCACTTCAAAAAGTTTTACTTGCTCTCTACTTTTTTTCCACCTATTGTTGGTATTGTATTTTTTACATTTAAATATGGATGTGTTTGTGTGTGTGTGTTTGGGTGTAATTTGGCTTTCAAAGTGCTTTACTCCATTTAATTGTCGACTATTGTTTGTACAGAAATACATTTTGTTTGTTTCATTATCTATGTTTTGTTATCGCTGATCCTTCAACAAAACAATCAAGCAACCAAACAACCAACACTCCAACTATGCTTTCATGCATCCATCCATCCATCCTTGCGTCCATCCATGCGACCAGCCAGCCCGCCATTCATTGAGTTAGTCATCCAGCGCCAGTCAGCCAACCAACCAACCAACCAACCACTCATATGTTGCCGCTTTTATTTTTAATTGTTATTGCTGTTGTTTATAATTTCCTGCCACCTCCACTACTAGCGCTCAACTACATCATGCTCTCTGTCTATTTCGTATGCAATGTAAACCGCCTCCTTTGAACTTGCAACGCTTTGTATTTATTTGTATTGTTTATTTCCGTATTGCCAACGCTTGCTGCTGCTGCTGCTGCTGCTGCGCCTTTCGCCTTTTGCAAGCGTACGCTGTACGAAAGGCGCACATCTTCGTCCTTGGCACACTCGACTTGCAAATTTATGTATTTCCTGTTATGCCTTGGCTCTCGATTTGAGGCTTTTATCCAGCCTTCCTGCTTGTCCGGCGTCCGACTGCCAGCCATACAGCCATCCATCCAGCCAGCCATATTGTCCTTTTTGACTCAACTCAGCCGCACACGAACAAACAAACAAAGCATTGAGTTGTATGTAAATGTATGTATGCATGTGTGTGTGTGTGTGTGTGTGTGTGTTTGCTGCTGGGCAATTTGTCTGGTTGTTTTGTGTTTTATTATTTGCTTTTGTTATTGTATTTGCTTTTGTTTGCAATGGGTGTTGCTTGTTTTGCATCACTGGCCAAGCTCGCTCGTTCGCGCGCTGTCTCGCTCACTCACTCACTGGCGTATCGTCTCTCTTTCGCTCTTGTTTATTTGCGCTTATGCTCCGTTGCATTTTTTTCTATGTGTGTATATATGTATGTATGTATGTGAGTGTGCTTGCGGCCTTTTAGCCATGTTCGCGTTTCCTTTCTCTCTGCACTTGTACTTTGTACTCACTTCCTTACCGCGACGCCCCTTTTTGGCACATCCATTGTATCTATTGTTGCTTGTGTTGTGCAGCGCCATTGTATTTGCATTCTACTTTTTTTGTTGCCAAGTTTTTGCTGTTGTTGTTGTTTGTATTGTGTTTGTTGTCGTCTTTTTGGCCCCAGTCCACACAGTGCGGATTTTCGCTACTTTGCTCCACATTGTACTTACTTACATTCGCCAAATTATTATTATTATTATTGTAATTACTGTGCCATTGTGCCGTTATATTGCTCCCAGCATGCGCCAGTGCTGGAAAAGCACGCACAATTGAATAATTTTCCGAGTTTTCTAAAGCTCCACAGCCACATATCAGAGCAACATATGCACTTACTTCAATATACTCGCATAATACTTATTCTATTTAGCTTAGTGATTTGCTATTATTCTGATTTGAACTTTCATCATTTCATTGAATGAATGTTGCTTAATTTCTTTTCTCTCATCTAGAGTCCTATTGTTGCTCCCAAAAACGTGGCTGCCGTCCAATCTATTGTTGGAATATAATAATAATCTATTCTTTTCAGTTGCTATACAAATGACTTGGTTGTTTGAAGTCCTTTGTATTGTGTGTCTCCAGTGTCGGTATCCCAACTCATACCAATTATCCCCAAAACAAAGGCGCCGTAATCTACAAAGACCGTCTGGCCAGATTTCCCTCCGCCTATTTCTTTGTTTATTTAGATTCTATGAGTCAGCATGCTGTTAACTAACTTGAAAGGAGGCGTGCTAGATTAAGATCTATTTAGTTAGTTATTTTACTAAGATCGTGTTACTAAAGTAACCTGTGGTTTCTGACACTGCAACAAAATTGGCGAATTACTGTTGTATTCCACAAAAGAACTTGGCTCGAGAAGCGTATTTTGACTTGCAAGCACACAACTGAGACTATTTTTCTATTTGGAACTCTTTCCAAAGCTAAGAACTGCATTTTAATTTAAGTGAAAAGTAGTAGTTTGAGTTTTTCTAGAAACTGTTTAAAACTTTAGTGTTGAGCTGTTTAGTCGAAGAGTTCGAAACCCATATCGTCGTCTTCCTCGAACTCCGACTCCTGCTATATATAATCCCTTAAGTAATATCGAAAACTCGTAGAGTTAGTTGCGTTCACTAGTTATCTGCGAAATTTTAACTATCTATTTAGCTTCGATAGTACTATCATAGAGAGTATTTGCTCCAGGCAACTAAGTGAACTCTTTTTCTTGAAGTTGAAGCAATGCAAAGATAGACCCTGGAAGCCGAATATTTTTTCTAGATCTATCGATATGAAATCAGATGTATTGATCTGAAATTTTGAAAACACCCTTTCTTCTCCAAGATGCTGCTCTTCTGACGGAACCGTCATAATCGGACTATTTTAGAATATAGCTGCCATACAAACTGAACGATTAAAATCAAATGCTTGTACGGAAAACTTTTTCATTTGTCGAGATATCTTCACGAAATTCGGCTTGAATTATTGTGCAAAGCAACGGTACAACCAGCGAAGAAATTGTCAAGATCGGATCACTATAGCATATAGCTGCCATACAAACTGAACGATCAAAATCGTATCCTTGTTTGGAAAACTTTTTCATTTGTCGAGATATCTTCACGAAATTCGGCTTGAATTATTGTGCAAAGCAACGGTACAATCTCCGAATCAATTGTTCAGATCGGACCACTATAGCATATAGCTGCCATACAAACTGAACGATCAAAATCAAATGCTTGTTTGGAAAACTTTTTCATTTGTCGAGATATCTTCACGAAATTCGGCTTGAATTATTGTGCAAAGCAACGGTACAATCTCCGAATAAATTGTTCAGATCGGACTACTATAGCATATAGCTGTCATATAAACTGATCAATCACAATCAATCAAATTGAGTTAATACGAAACTTCTTTCTTTGTACAGGGTCTTATAGCTCCGGGGTAATCGAATATAACGTATTTTTTTTTTTATTTTATAAATATTAAATAAAAAATCAATTTCAGGTATATTTTTCAACATAATGCGCCAAGCTCAATTTCGCTAAGAATTAACTGACATTGAAAACATATTTCCGCTTTAAATTTGCCGGCAATGAATTTAAATTTTACCAACACTGCACAGCGCAGCACAACCCTTTCGGCATGCAGCAACTTCCACCCTAACCTCAAAACCGAACATACTCCACAAGCACAATGCAGTACTACGCGCTGCCGGCTACCGGTGAGGCATGCCGTGCTGCCATGCTACAACCTACAGTCACAATGCAGCAGTTTGTTGTTGTTGTAGTCTAACTGTTTTTTGCTCAACAACTTTAGTATGTTATTGTAATTGTTTTATTGTTGCTGATGGTTTTATTATTGCTGTTGATTTTATCACCGGCCCACTGTGGGCTCTTACAATGTCTATTTGAGTTGTTGTTGTTGCCTTAACAGTTGTTGTTGTTGTCTGAATTTGCTATTGCATTTGTTTTTGTTTTCGCAAGCGATTTCTGTTGTTTTTCGTAATTGCTTTTATTGTTGTTTTCTGTTTTCGCCATTGTTGTTGTTATTGTTATTGTTTTTGCAGTTGTATTTAGCTTTTGCATTTCCTTCCAACTTCTGTGTTTTGCTTTTATGGCGCGGCACAACAGCTGCTGTTCACTTTTGCCGTTGTTTACATTCCAAAATGTTTGCTTTTCTAAGTGTGCGTATGTGTGTGTGTTTGTTTTTGTTGTGCCACCTGCATTGGCAGACCGAGCATGTTAAGCGCCTGCTGATATGCTACATGTTGCGCTCAGTCATTAAATCTGTTGTTGTTGTTGTTGCTCATGCAATTGTTGTTGTTGCTCATGCTATTGTTGTCGTTGTAGTTGTTGGTAGTTGTTGTTGTGATTGTAGTTGTTGTTTTATGCAATCCATTGTGTTTCCGCAACATTGTTGCCGCTTGTTGGCTATGTTGCTGCCGGTGCTGCTACTTGCTACATGCCTCTCTTCATTCATTCATATGCATCCGTATGTGTGTGTGTGTGTGTACGTGCATTTTCCTTTGTGTTTTTGCGCTTTATTGCGCCCGGCTATACATCGCACTTGCTTTTTGCTGGCCTTGTGTTAATTAGCTAAACATGTTGTTAGCCTTGATTATTGCTCTGACGGCTTGCGGGGGTGCAGTTATTGTTGTTGTTGCTACTGCTGCTGCTACTTACGATTGTTGTTTTTGCTTTGGCATTGTTGCCTTCTGCTGTTATTCTTTTGCAAATGCTATTGTTGTTTTAATTGTAGCTCGCATTGTTTTTACTTTCTTCGTTTTTGCTGCTGCTTCTTCTTTTTCTTCGTCGCTTTTTTGACTCATTCATACATATCAATTCAATTTTTCGCTCTTATGCGTCAACCTTTGATTGCAAGTACGTACTCCACTTTCTGTTTGTTGTTGTTGTTCGGTTGTTTGCTATATTAATTGAATTTTACGCGTTGGCGGCTGTGGGCGGCAACAGTAATCACCCGACATCATTGCTTTGTTTGCCGCGGGCTTTCCCATTTCGGTGGCACTCTCTTTTGTATGTGTTTGTGTGTGTTCGAGTGTGTCGAAGCCCTCGGGGTTGTTTTCCATACATCACATCTTCATCATCGCTTATATTGCCTTTTTCGCTAGCTGATTTCCGTTCGTTACACTTTGACGGCCCGAAAAATAATTTCGCGCGCCCATGCTATGGCCGTATATAACGGTATTTACATGTATATTCACGCGAAACTCCAGTTCTGTACATTAAATGACGAAAAATTAGATTTTATTTAAACTTTGAAATAATTCAGCTTGAAAAGTAGTGGAAAATATGCGAAAAAGTGTTGAAATCCAAATTCTGTGCTAAAACTGTTTCTGCGAGAAGCCACCAAATATTTTTTTAAAAGCAATCTATCCAGAAAACCTGTAAAATTTTGGAAAAATATCCGATAAAGTTCGCAGCAAATTTTGTAGAATTAGTCTAACTATTAGCACTACCTGAATGCAGCGCACTAAAATCCCAAAATGCAACTCTGTGTTCAACTAAAATGTGCTGGAACGCGATGTACGATCGTACATATGTATGTATATTCAATAATACTTCAAATATGCCGATATCAACTCCTCTACAACAACAAGAAATAAAACTGTCGCAACAACAATAAAAAATAATTAAAAAGTTTTCAGCTTTTTCTGACAAATTTTCCAATAATTAAAAAAAATATTGTCTTTACAACAGCAAAAAAGTTTAAAAATCATCCACACCAACAATTTTTTTTTTTAAAATTCGACACAACAACAAAAACTTTGAAAATAATTTTTAAAGATTTTACAAAAATTAAAAATCATTTTTAAAAGTTTTACAAAAATTAAAAAATTATATACATATTTTTCACAACAACGATTTCTTTAAAAAAAATTCGACACAACAACAAAAAATTGGAAAATAATTTTTAAAAATTTTACAAAAATGAAAAAATTATTTACATATTTTTCACAACAACAATTTCTTTAAAAAAAAATCGATACAACAACAAAAAACTTGAAAATAATTTTAAAAAATTCTCCAAAAATTAAAATGACGTCGCTACAACAACAAAAAGTTTAAAAATAATTTCAACATTTTCCCCAACATCAATTTCTTTAAAAATGATGTCGCTACAACAACAAAAAATTAAAAAATAATTTTTCAAAATTCTAGAACTTTTAAACAATTTCCAAACTACTAAAAAAAAATCGAAAATTTTAAAAAACTATGCCGCTACAACAAAAAAATATAAAGAGAAATTTAAAAATGTTTCAATTTAAATTTTCTACAACAACTACATCGTTACAAAATAGTTGAAAGCTGAAAAATTATTTAAATTAATTTTAATTATTATTAAAAATAATTTATTTAATATACTAGAATTAAAAAGCCAAAATGAAAATAAATCCACAGTGTTTAAAAAAATTCAACAATGTTAAAAAAAATACATATATGCAGCTACCACAAAGAATTGTAAAAAAATTAAAAAAATCTTAATTTAAATTTTCTACAACAACAAGTACTAAAAATTCGTCCAAACTGTTTGCAAAATATTTATGTCACTACAACAAAAAATTTAAAAAATACTAGAATTTCAAAAAAAAAACCAAAACGTTTAAAAAATTTCAAATTAAAAAAAATATCCAAAATGCTTAAAAAAATTGCATGCCGGCCGCTACAACAAAAATGACAAAAAAAAATTTTTTTAAATTTTCTACAACAAAAACTTCTTAAAATTCGTCCAAAATAGTTGACACAATATTTTATGCCGCTACAACAACAACAAATACTGAAGTAGCAAAATCTGAAATACTAATAAGTATACCAAATTACTAACCTTGAAAGCCGTGTTCACATTCCAAGGACCGCCACTGTATGCCGCATTGTTTTGTAGGCGGACAGCACTCGCATATTTGTACATATGCCAACATACTCGCATGAGTAAATTCTGGTGACAGCAGCGCATCAGCACAAGCTTTTAATTGTAATCCGGTCGCCCACCCACTCGCGAGTCGTTCGCGAGCCGCAACACCGCGCTCCTTTGCGTGGAGTGTTGTGATTTTTTGCGCTGAAATTTCCTTTTGCAGCAAATTTGCTTATCTCTTTATTTATCTATGCTTTGTGTTTGGCGTTTTTTTCGCTTTGTTTTAATTTCTCCCTTTGTCGCCTTTTGCCCCTACCCCAATTTTTCGATAGATTCGGCGAGTTTTAAATTGAAATTGGAAATTATTTGGCAGCTCTCTTTCCTCAATTACACCCATACATACATACATATGTATATAGATATGCACACATATTGCTTTTAAATCAAATATGTAAATTTAAACTGTCTCTCTCACCTCGCCGTCTGCAGCAACGCCGAACATCCGTGGCATGCCCATTGTAATCGTTTATGCCCATTTCCTTTGTTATTACTCGCTCCCGCTGGTTTGTTTGTGAGCAGATCGCCTCCCCCATCTTGCGTTGCTTAACCGTTATATGCGATTGTATAAGCTTCGTAGTTATGCCTGTCTTCATTGTCACTTGGCATTAAACAGTGTTTCATCTTTTTTCGTCGCCTGACTCCCCGTTTCACCGCTAACGACTTCTTCACCTCCACAAACGCGCGTGTATGTGTGTGTGTGTGTGCGTGCATTTATAATGGCTGTTTTATGACTCCGTTGGGAGTGAAATGTGCGTTCTTGATTAAATTCAACATCTACAAATGTTTGCCATTAGACAGTGATTTCCTGGCTGCAGATGAAGTTTTGCCGCCGGAAAGCTGACAATGGCGCTGCACACATATGCGTCACTACTCTCTAAGTGTTTTTTGGGTGTGTGCTTTACATTTTTGGAGGGTTCTTTGACAAATCGCTGTGGAAGTTGTCGGCATTGTTGTCGTGTTATTTATGTTCTTGGTGTTTATACATTGTTTATTGTTGTTGTAGATGATGCTGTTGTTCTAGGTCAAGTGCTTATTTGTGGTGAGATTTGCGAAAAAACAGTTTCAATAATTTTTCGGTATTAAGATATTCCATAAAAGGTTAATATAGCAAAAATATTTGGATTGAGAATTTACCTAAAATGTAATAGTTATAGAAATCGTGTAGAAAAAATCGATAACATAGCGATAAAGCATTGGAAATATATTTAAAAAAAAATCACGAAAACGATGAATTTAGATTAAAAGAAATAAAACTAATTACTTTTTGTAACAACTAAAGTTAATTATCGATTAAATATCGATAAAAAATAAATATATAATATCGATAACTTGAAATATAAAATCTATCGAACATTTACCGTTAAAATTCGAAAACAATATATTTGAAAGTCACGAAGTTAGAATAAAAAAATTAAAATTTATTACAACTTAGTTATTTATCGACTTACTATCAATAAAACTACTATATATGAAATGTCAATAATTTATGTACATATGTATATTTCATAAAAATTTTCGAAAACTATGGTTGAAAGAAATACAGCTTAGCAATATATTTGAAAATCACGAATTTAGATTAAAAAAAAATAAAAATTATTACTATTTGAACAATTAAAAGTACTTTACGAAAAATTGTGGCCAAAAAATCGATAACATAGCAATATATTTTAAAAACTCAGATTTAGATACATTTTTTATCTTTATTAACAATTAAAGGGATTTATCGATAAAATTATATTATATGTACATACATGTATATAAAATATCGATAATTTGAAATATAAAATCTATCGAACATTTACCGTTAAAATTCGAAAACAATATATTTGAAAATCACGAAGTTATATTATTTCAAATTTATTACAACTTCGGTATTTGTCGCGATAATATCGATGAAATTTTATATCGAAATCGATTACCTGAATTTTTAAAATTTTAGGTATATTATGATTTAAAGAATCGATAACATCGGTAAAATATATAAAAATCGATAACCTGAAATATAAAAATTATCGAAAAATTATAATTAAAAAATCGATAACATAGAAATATAGCGCTAGCAATATTATTTTAAGTACAACATTTTTAATTAAAGAGATATTCTCACGAAATTTAGCAGGGATTATTTTCCGAAGCAAGAGCACAGCATCTGCAGAAATTTTTCAGATCGGGCCACTCTAGCATACAGCTGCCATACAAACTGAACGATCAAAATTAGAATCTTGTATGGAAAACTTTTTTATTTGACGAGATATCTTCACGAAATTTGGCATCGATTATTGTCCAAGGCAATCATATAATATTCGAAAAAAATTTTGTAATCGGATCTCTATAACATATAGCTGTCATACAAACTGAACGATCAAAATTAGAATCTTGTATGGAAAACTTTTTTATTAGACGAGATATTTTCACCAAATTTGGCATGAATTATTGGTCAAAGCAAAGATACAATATCCACAGAAATTGTTTAGATCGGGCCACTATAACATATAGCTGTCATACAAACTGAACGATTAATATCGAGTGCTTGTATGGAAAACTTTTTTATTTGACGAGATATCTTCACCGAATTTGGCATAAATTATTGTCCAAAGCAAGGGTACAATATCCGCAGAAATTGTTTAGATCGGGCCACTATAACATATAGCTGTCATACAAACTGAACTATCGAAATCCAGTGCTTGATATGAAAACCTTTTATTTGTGAAAATTATTTTAAGGTATTTTCGAATTTTTGCAAACGAAATTAACGTTAACAAATTGTATGCTTCCATACTATGAACATTTTTTAAACTTTAACCAAAATACATATCTCAAAAAGACACACGCTTCGTTAACGAATGGCACCCTCAGTCACAGTATTCAAACCTATAAAACGTTTTATTATCTATTTTCTAACACCGGAAATCGAAAATACAACATGTCCTTGTTAACTGCTTGCTATATATGTATGTGTTTCTTTTTTCAATTTGCTGCATTTTCGCCCCAAAACGAGCGCATAGATAAACATGCATACATACAGACGCGCACACATATACATATGGCGGCGCACTAGATTTGCAACATTCCAGCTTTATGTAATTCTATCATTTCCAACATATGTAAGCGACAACGACAAGGCACGCACCAGGCAGCAGCCACCAGCCACCAGCCACCAAACACCGGTGTAACTGGTTACATCTGCCGACGGCAAACGGTGGTGGCTTTGGTCGTAACAGCGTTTTTGGGTGGCTTGCGTGCCGTCGGCGTGCAACACTTTATCCAGATTAGCCAGTTGGACATGTTTTTTTCACACAACCGCCATGCGTGTGAAACTGTTTAAGCGTGTGTTGGTTTGTTTTTAATTTTTTTTTGTTGTACGTGTGTGTGCGTAAGCGCGCGTAGCAGTGGCAGTTTGCGCCGGCTAATAGAGTCTATCGACCCAGTTCCATTTTACGTTCGTAATTAACACATTTCAAGCATTAATCCCCCCCACACCCGCCGCCAAAACGAAAGGTTGCACGCATTTGCATGTTTGGTTGTTTGTATGTACAATATGTTTGAATGTGTGTGTGTTTGTATGCGTGTGCTTGTGTGTTTTTCTCTCCAGTTTGAGTTATAACTTCATCAACCATTTTTATGAGCGTCTCAATGCAGCTAATAAATATGCTTGGCAGTTAGTTAGCCCTCATTTTTCCCCCCCTTCCTTCAATTTTTCTTTGTGTTGTGCTTGTTGTTGTTGCATTCTGCGTATTTGTCGCATAGCGTTTATTTATAAGCAAATTGCGTTTCCATAGCTCATTTCCTTGCTTGCCGTGCACTACTTTTCAGCCGCAATTGCCGCATACAATACACTTGTGTATGTGTGTGTGCCTGTTTGCTCTCTAATTCTGGTATCTTTTAGCTGCATTTCACACGTCTGCTAAATTGTTGTTTGCTTTTAACGCATTTAGTTTCTTGTTATTTTGCTGTTAATTACAGGTTTGCTTCGACAAGCTCTTATAAACACCCTACATTACTCTTGTTATTGTTGCTGTTGTTGTTGTTGTGTCTGTGTCTGCTTGTCTGCAATTTACTTACCCATACAGCCGCATATGCAGTCAGATCGGCCTTTTGTTTGTTTGTATACATAAATTGGTTATGCTTATGCGGCGCTCTTATGTTTCGCATAAATATGTTTACATTTCCCTTTCAGCGCTACTTCAGCACTTTTTGTGCCCCCATACAAATGGGTATTTTTGTACCTTCAACGCTGCTGCTGCTTACCTGCTGTGCCGAGTGTCAGAGGTGTTGGTGTGTCGGTACTTTCAACCTTTCGCCATTGCTGCGCGTCAAAAGCCCAGCAGGCATTTTCATATTCTTCATGCGCTTCGTGAGTCATCGGAGTCTTCGGCGGCAAATTCATAACTCATTCGTCGGACGTTCATTCAAACACCTTGGCTGACATAACCTGACATTAACTTGACGGTATCAATTCTTTCATATCTATTAGATAAACATATACTTACAAACACACATATACATACATAATCGCACTTATATTTATGTGTTGTGTATAATTTGTAGCCGGTGCGTGATAATTACCGCTATTAGTTTCGCTGCGGTTGCTGATTTTTTGACTTTGCCGCTGCTGCCGCGTAATTTTGGACATTTCCTCCGAAAAAGTCCATCAAACAAGCGTAAAATTAAAAAAAATTATAAAATAAATGATAAAAAAATAAAAAAAAAATTTAAAAAATAAGAAAAAAATTTAAAAAAGTAAGAAAAAAATTAAAAAAAAATTACAAACAAATCACAAAAAATTATAAAAAAAAGTGACTAAAAATAGCGCTAACAATAAAAACGTCAGTCCCTTTGTCCAACGCCGGCACCCTCTAAACACGCTGATTAGTTTCGGCCATCAACAGGCTATAGAGATTCCATCTCGCCATTATTATTAATCGTTTTAACGCAGCTGCCGCATAATTTCGTTATATTAACGTACTTATTAAGCGTGCGAGCGGTGTATGAAGCCTTCTAATTTTTACTTGTTAGGCGCAGCTACGTGCCTGGTCATTCTCGTTACGGCAAAATTATACTTAAACCCATCTTTCTGTTACATTTCGTTATCCCAAAACCACATGCTACTTCGCTTTACGCTCACTTTTCGGTGTCCTTAGTCTACTTAAAGCAGCGTATGCATATTTAAGTAGAAGAAACTCTCTAATTTATGTATAATTAATTCCTTTTGTCCTTGCTATAGCTCGTTCATGCAATAGTATCCTTGTTTGAAGTGTCGATTTTTCATTGAAAACTAAAATGTTGCCTACATTTGGGCGCTTTGCATAAAATAATCCCTATTTCCTTGCTATAGCTCGTTCATGCAATCTTATCCCTTGTTTGAAGTGTCGATTTTTCATTGAAAACTAAAATGTTGCCTACATTTGGGCGCTTTGCATAAAATAGTCCTTATTTTGCAAGCTTACTTAATAAAAAAAGTCATTTAATTCTTTTAATAGCACCTTTGAGAAGAATAACAAAATAATTTGAGCCTTGCCAGATTTTTATAGAAAATTTTTCATTGTAATACTTGAAGAAAATTATACTTTGGTAAATTTTTAAAACTTTTTTAAGAAAGAATATTTCAGTGAAAGTTAAAAAACAAAAAAAAAATATACAGAATGCCGACTACTTTGTCTAGTCTGCAAACAAGATCACAGGAGGATTTCTATAATAAAAAAAAAAAAACAACTAAAACATAAGTTTATATTTTTAAAACAAACTATTGCCTACATTTAGACATACCCCAAAATGTGTATTTTATTCAAGTCGCACACTCTTTTAAAGTATAAAAATGCTTTCAAAACCCTACTGCTTACAATCTCCTTCATTTTTCCTTAAGAAAAAAAATATTGCCTACATTTAGGCATACTTCAAAAACTCAAAATTAAGCCAGTCTAGTCTGCGAGAAAGGTCGCCTGAAGGTCTCCTAACCTCAAAAAAGAAAATAAGTTTAACTTAAAAACTTACACTCAGGCATATTTCAAGAATTCAAAATTAAGATACACGTTTTCAGATGAACATATATCGCTATGTCTTCAATTTATTACATGAATAATTGTTAATTTTGCCAAATTGTCATAATTATTCAATACAAATTTTACGAAAAATATTCAGATCGTCGGCGGCGTATCCCATTCTAGAAGGAAGCTGTCTGGAGTATTCTTAGCCTCAAAAAAAGTTAAAAATCTTAATACTATTTTTTGTCTACATTTAGGCACACTCTCAAATGTATATTTTACTCAAGTCGCACACCCTTTAGATATCCTCCCAGAGTCCTTTTGATCTCAATGCCCTCAATATTTGCTTAAAAGTTAAACGCAGTCAGCATCGGTGAAATAGTCTAGTGAGCGTGAAAGGTCGCTACAGGTTTCCTAACCTCAAAACAAAATTTAAAACATATCATCAAAATTTTAAAACAAATATTTGCCTACTTTTAGGCGTACTTCTAATAAACTCAATCATTTGTAAATTCCTGTGAGCGCCCTTTGTATTACAATTCCCGTAAGATTTTGTTAAGAGCGAGACACAGACGCTATAGACACCTATTTATTTTCTTCATTTTCTTTTCCTTTGTTGCTTTTAACCTTCCGATTTTGCCTTCTTACTTGCCCTCATATGTTTAATCCCCCATATGTTCTCAGCCATTATATATTCATATTCCTACTGGTATTTGTTTAATAATCTCCACTACTTTGCAATTGTTGCCACCAGAAAGCAAACAAAGCCATTGACTGCTTAATATTTTGTGTCATCTTCTTTCAAAATAATCCTTGCCACATCTAAACATTTCGTATTATTTAACGGATTACTGGCACATTATCTGCGCTTTGCCAAAATCTAGATGACTTTGTCAAAATATGCACTGCTTTTTGCCCCTCTCACTCTGCAGCGTAACGTACGCACCCATCCCTGCCACGTGTTTCCTTAATCTATAATCCTTAACACTCGTCGCCGTATGCCGCTTTTTGCCCTCCATTTCACTCCTCTTCGCTCTGCATCCTCGTTATTGTTTAACTTTAATGCCATCTTCATTACTTACGTCTCCCCTCTCCCCTTTTGTTTGATCGGCCGCCTGCTATGGTTGCACTGATGACTCCCTTTGTCTCACGTTTGTCTTACTCGCTCTCTTGCTCTTTCCCACTCGTTGACTCTTTTAGTAATTATTCAAACTTCGCCAGTCATACACGAAATAATAAATCGTCGAAATGAAAATTTCAAACCGCAAAGCAAAGTCGCTTGAAACATAAAGCACTTACCGCTGAGATTTAACAATTATTTAATAGTGTAGAAGATAACCGCAACAACCAAGCAGCAGCATTGCCGGCGGTAACAACAACAACAACCCCAATAAATGATAAATTATGGCGAATGACACTACATTGGCTTTGATTGTCGGTTTACTGTTGTTGTGCACTGCGCACGTTGGGGGTTTTCAGCCGCAATTTGTATACTTAGCAGACAGAAATGCCGCAATACATACATACATACATACATACGAACATATCTAGTTACATACATGTGTATGTGCATGCGTCATGCTTTTTCACAATTTTCTTTGTATTATTAGCAGTAAACAATTATTTGTATTTTTATTTCATTAATTAATGTTTGTGTAATTTACCATACCCATTTGACCTCTGCGGCGTTCGGCAATTTTCAAGGGCCTCAAAAATATAATTAATGGAATTATGTGTCGATATGTGTCTTTTGTATGTATTTGGAAATAATTGGCATTTTCCAATATTTAACTACGCGTATTAAGTTACAAATAACGGCTGTGAGATTTTTTTATTCATAGAAAGATAATTGCCATATTAATCAAACAAAATTACAATAATGTTTAGTAATTAGATAAATAATCATTACTACATGCAAACTTGTCTACAAAAAATATTAATAGATAATTTCAATTAAATATTCGTTGTCAAATTAAACAAATGTACATAGTATTGCAGAAGTAATGATGAGTAATTAAAATGTAATCATTATTAAATTGAAGAGATAGCAAAACAAACCTAGTTTTTGTAAATATTTTCCTAATTTTCCAGTTCTTAACTTAAACAAACAAAACTACCGAGGTGTAATGCTTAGTAATTAAATATATAATCATTACTAATTGTAAGCATATGCACAAAAAATATTAACAGATATTTTCAATTAAATAAGAACTATCAAATTAAATAGGAATACATAGTATTGTAGAAGTAATGATGTGTAATTAAAATATAATCATTATTAAATTGAAGAGATAGCAAAAAGAACCTAGTTTTTGTAAATATTCTCTTAATTTTCTTGTTGTTAACTTAAACAAACAAAACTACCGAGGTGTAATGCTTAGTAATTAAATATATAATCATTACTAATTGTAAGCATACGCACAAAAAATATTAACAAATATTTTCAATTAAATAAGAGCTATCAAATTAAACAGGAATACATAGTATTATAGAAGTAATGATGAGTATTTAAAATATAATCATTATTAAATTGAAGCAAAAAGCCAAAAAAGAAATTTCCAGTTGTCAACTTAAACAAACAAAATAATGCTTATTAATCAAATATATAATCATTACTTTAACAAATAAAATTATCAATAATTCTTAGTAATTAAATATATAAGCATTACTTATGCACAAAAAATATATTAATAAATAGTTTCAGTTAAATTGTTGTCAAATTAAACAAAAACGATACACAGCAGTAATCATGGTAATTAACTGTGTAATCATTATTAAATTGAAGCATAAAGCGAAGAAAAAAAACAAAAACAAAGGAATTCATAGATATTTTCCACATTTTTCAGTTGTCAACATAAAGAAACATAATTACTAAAAAAATGATAAGTAATTAAATATATAATCATTACTAAATGGAAACATAAAAAATATTAACCCGATTTTTCTTAATAAAAAATGGTTGTCAAAAAAAAAAATACATATTTTGAATGTAATGATTAGTAATTAACCATGTAATCATTATTAAATCAAAAAAAAAAAAACAAAAACATTTTATAAACATTTCCAAATTATTCACTTATCAACTTAACAAATGAATTAAAATTACCGTGTAACGATTAGTAATTATAAATATTTTAACATTACAATATTTGAAATTAAAGTACCGAAAACCAGATGCACAAAACATATTAGCAGATGTTTTCATTAAAATAATCGTTGTCAAATTAAAAAAAAAAATAAATATTGTGGAAGTAATGATTAGTAATTAATTATGTAATCATTATTAAATTGAAAAAAAAAACTATTTATACATTTTCCAAAATTTTCAGTTGCCAACTGAAACAAATAAAATTACCGACTAGGTAATGCTTAGTAATTATAAATATGTTATCATTACAATATTTGCATATAAAGTGCCGTAAATTGTTTAAAGTTGTTTATTACTTAAATACATAAATTTAAAATTAGCAAACTAATTATTATAAACGTTAGTGTAAATTTTGCTCATCATTTATGATCTCTGTAGTTGAACACAGTGTGATGTAATAGCGCTATTTTCAGTATATACAAACAAGGAACGAGTTGTTATAACAGACTGACCGAGCAAAATTAAACTTTTATATGGAAAACTTTTTTGTGCTAAAAGATATCTTCACGAAATTTGGCAGAGGTTATTGTCTGGAGTAGTGCTACAATCTCCTAAAAAATTGTTCAGATCGCATCACTATAGCATTTAGCTGTCATACAAACTAACCGAACAAAATTAAACTTTCGTATGGAAAACTTTTTTATATGAGAAGATATCTTAACGAAATTGAGCATAGGTTATTGTCTGGAGTAGTGCTACAATCTCCTAAAAAATTGTTCAGATCGCATCACTATAGCCTATAGCTGCCACACAAAGTGACCGAGCAAAATTAAGTTCTTGTATGAAAAACTTTTTTATTTGACAAGATATCTTAGCGAAATTGAGCATAGGTTATTGTCTAAGGCAACGCTACAATAACCGAAGAAATCGTTGAGATTGAACCACTACAGCATATAGCTGTCATACAAAGTGACCGAGCAAAATTGATCTTTCGTATGAAAAACTTTTTTATTTGACAAGATATCTTAACGAAATCTAGCATAAGTTATTGTCTAAGGCAACGCTACAATATCCGAAGAAATCGTTGAGATTGAATCACTATAGCATATAGCTGTCATACAAAGTGACCGAGCAAAATTAAGTCCTTGTATGAAAAACTTTTTTATTTGACAAGATATCTTAACGAAATCTAGCATAAGTTATTGTCTAAGGCAACGCTACAATAACCGAAGAAATCGTTGAGATTGAACCACTATAGCAGATAGCTGTCATACAAACTGATCAACCAAAATCAAAATCTTGTAGGGAAACTTTTTTTTGCAAAGCATGCTATTGTCTCAAAGCTACCGGATTTAAGGTATTTGCTTGTTTTTATTATTATTCTAGCAAATTCTTATCACTCTATACTTTGATAGTGTTTTTGGCTAAGACGCTAGACAATTATTCAACAGCTAAAGCTTATCTGTAATTCATTATTTTCCATGCAATATTGATTTTATAGAGCTACTGTACACATTTCTGCCCACAAATTGAAACAATAACAAATGCATTAAAAAACAAAAATAAATTCACTTTGTGAAATTACGAAATATCAATTTCATAACTGTCATAACACATTCTTGGCACATGTTTGTATGTATTTGAGCGCCACACTAAATCAAAATGCTCAATAAATTGCTTACATTATTACAAGCTTGTTATATTTCCACAGTTTGTTCCACTTTTAAGTGCCACTCACACGTGTGCATATGTACATACATACTTATGCATACTTATATATATTTATAATTCCCCGGCAGCTCGTGATCCGTGTGTTATCGCTTATTTAGTACCTTATCGTCTGCCCAATGGCTTACAAAGTATTAATAAAATATTCAAAAGTACTAAGTTAGCTTTTGCTAAGCACTCAGAATTACTCAGTATGGCTAGCTACAGCAACAAAAACTGTTATAGTGGAAAGTGTTACAAATGCATATGTATGTATGTAACAGCAGTTATCATATAATATGTACATTAATCGATTGACTTTCCAACTAGCCAACTAAGTATATATTACATCAATTTGTATGTCTGTATGTATGTATGTGTGTGCAGCCAATGCTGAACATGCAACCATGCCAATGACCCGAACCAACTGCGCTAATCTCGTATTCGTTAAGTATCACTCAGCTAACTGTAACTGGCGTTGTGAACAGTCAGTTATAAATATTTAATAACGGTATTACGCATTACGAACACAAATAATTGATTTCAAACGTGCAAGGCGTTAAGAAAAATATTAAAAAATTATGCTCGTTAAATAAGGAAAAGGCAGCGAGCGGGAAGCGAGATTAAGAATCGAGAGGCGTTACTGTTTAGCCCACTTATATAACAATTTGAAGTCGCTGTAAAATAAAACAGTAAACAAATTATATAATATGCCATAATATTTATACAACAACAATTGCAAATACAAGTCTTAAGCGCTCTTAAGTGTAAGCAAAAGTCACACTTCACTACAAAGACGAGGGTGGTGTGATAAGTACGTTAGTAAGGTATAATTTCAGTTATTTAAAGCACAAATGTTGAGAAAACTGAAGAAAATTACATAGAAAGGGTTAAGAAGATATTTTCCGATTTTAAGGAAAATACTCGTACAATATATTGTGTAGTCGAAAAAGTCTTTTCGTATTTCTAAAAAATTTAGTCGAAAAAGTCTTTTCGTATTTCTAATCAATTTAAATATGTATGTACATATGTATATACTTATGTATAAATAAGAGTGATGTTCGATTATTTTTTGTGGTGAGAAGAGAGTAAGAAAGGGTGAAACGAAACATGTAACGGTAAATAAAAAGCTCAAAAGCAATCTTAAGTTAAATAATCGCTCCAAAATAGGCTCATAGGAGGCTAGTTCATTAACAAAACTTAGATGATGTGCCTACTGTGAATACTTTTATGGATTTATAACTACTAATTACCTTGGAAAAAATCGGAAGAAATCATCCCTGATTACACTAGTTTCCAGACAATTTGCGACTGTGAGGTTAGAGGCAGTTTCTTGCTACTTTTGGGTAGCTTTAACCAAAAATGACAATAAAAATGTCGCAAAACGTAGAATTTTAGTGTTGTAGTCGCGGCTTTTAGGTCTCAAGCCCGGTGACAAAAATCATATGTTGTTATTGTAGCGTAATGGAACATTTTTGACTTCAAATTCGCTATCAGAACACCTCAAACACACCACAGACCTCTTACCAAAACAGTCGCACATTTTTCCTCCAAATTTGTGCCTTCCTTCATTCCTTTCTTCAGCTTCGTTGAGTAGCGCTATTTGATAGAGGATAAAAGAGTTAAATAATCGTAAAAAAACTACGAAGCGGCAATTCTTCTCAGTTTAGCCCAAAAGGTAATTATGCCAGAAGAAAATATCAAATGACAACTCGAACCAGCCTCGTACGCGTAATCGCCACTGGTCAAGCCAAATGCTAGCTGCAATTTTTCATCAATTGTTCGTAGATTACTGGCAATTTTCGCCGCTGAATGAGCATTTAAGTAGCGTTGAGTAGACTCTTGAGCGCCTAAATGCCATGCATATTGCCGGCGTTGAGTAAACTTGATAGCCACTTGACGAAAAACAACTCCTACGTGTACGTAATATTATTTACTTTATGACTCAAAGTGAACATTGTAAGTGCGCGCATGTGTGTGTGCGTGTGTGTGTGTGCGTGCGTAAGCAAAGTTTGGCATTAAGTAAAGGCAATGAGACCAGTGAACGGAAACAGGCCTGGCTGCTTGCCACCGATTGTTTAGCTTTCAAAATAAAATGAAGATGACAGGCTCTATTGAGTTGGCAACGATGTACTTACATACATATGTATGTATGTGTGCGTATAAGTGTGTTTGTGTGATTTTTTATTGAATTGCCTACCTTTTGTTGGGCTTTCACCTTAACTACTCTTATTTGCGCTTCAGCATTCCCTCATAAATAAGAACACCTAACGACGCACCTACTTATGTATGTACATACCTGCGCACCTTCTTACATGATTTAAGCCGTCACGTGTCTGTATGGATGTCTATGTATGAATGCGTATGTGTGTGTTTTTTACCGCGTTGTGTTACGTTTTGTGTTTATGGTAAATAAATATTTCAAGTATGCACTTACATTTATTATTAGTAAATTGCTTTTGTTGCTGTTATTTGTTGTTGTTTGTAGGCGATTGTGTTTTGTTGATTATTATTTGGCATTTTGTTTGACGTTTCATCGCGTTTTGAAGTACATACACGCACACAAACAAACACAAACACACACACTCACACAACTACTATGTTGAATTTTGATTTGGTTGCTGTTGTTGTTGCTGCTTTTGCATTTATTAAGCCTGCCAACACGGTCACGCAATTGACGCAGCTCCATCGCATGCCAACGGTAATTATGGGCCGCGAAAAATTCTTGACACGCGCACTTTTTTGATAGCGTTAACGCACACACACACGCATATAAGTATTTATATATATATGTATTATTATATATATATATATATATACATACTTATATGTGTATGTGTGTGTACATGTAAATACAAATAAATATGGATTTTTCCTTTTTTTGCATTTCTTTTGTTCTTCCCTCTTTGCCTGCCCCTAATCCATATCTAGTGCGCTTTTGATGGACTCCATTGTTTCCTTGACACCAAAACAAAACTTCGGCGAAATAATTTGAATATAAAATAGCACAATTTCCATGAAGCGCCTTACTTAGTTATCATACGCTTCTCAAAAATCCATTTGCATACAAAAGTTTGATAATGAAGTAGCCACGCTGGGCGAACCCAATTACAGGCTACCATTAAGCGCCTGCTTTTGTTTAACCATTTTTTACACTTAAAAGAAGTTCTTTTGTGGATTTAGAGTGGCTTGGAGCGTGCTCCATGTCACTACACATGCAAATATGTGTATGTGTGAGTTTTAGCTAATAAAAAATGCAATAGATAAAGCTTGTCTACTTTGCATGCTCATTGCGTTAAGTCAGTATGCAGCAAAGGATATTATTTTTGTTGGATATTTTTTGTTGTTGTTTTTTTTACTTTTGAACTTTTGTTTTAGCTTCATTGATTCCAAGAAATTAGTTTTTCATTGCTAGAAAATTCCTTTTTTAATTTTTTTTATGACAATTTTAAAAATTCTTGTTGGGGCAGAGAAGCTGAAAAAAGAAAAAAAATAATAATTGGATACACATCTTAACAGATTTTTAACTGCTTGATCCACTAGATGGCGCAAGCGACAAATTATCGAAAATTATTATTTTATCTGATTTAATGATATTAAAATTATAACCTGCAGTCCCGATCAGAACTACTTCTATAGTTCCATTAAATAACACTCAAAACATAAATAAAGATTATCCGGCCAGTATGATGGAGTGATCTTTTAGAGGCTTTGTAGTCAGAGAATATTCGTTTTTTTAATTTTTTTTGAGAGACATTTTATTTAAAAATAAAAATTATTTAAAAGTAATAAAACAAATTTAAAAGAAAAATTAAAAAAAATTTAGAAAAATTAAAAAAATTAAAAAAAAATTACAGGTAGTTGCTTTACAGTGGATACAGTGATCTTTAAGAAGCTTGATAGTCAAAAAATACACACTTTTTTATTTTTTTTTAGAAACATTTTATTTAAAAATATGAAATTTTTAAAAATATTAAAAAAAAAAAAAAATATATAAAAAAAATTTAAAAAAAAATTTAAAAAAATTAAAAACAATTAAAAAAAAAAGAAAAATTTTTACCAAAATTTTTATAGGTAGTTGCTAACCAGTAAGATACAACGATTCTGTTTTTGAGGCTTGGTGGTCGAGAATATACGTTAATTTTTTTAATTTTTTTAGAGACATTTTATTTAAAAATATGAAATTGTTAAAAAAATTAACAAAATTAAATAAAATTGAGAGACATTTTATTTAAAAATGCAAAATTATTAAAAAAGTTAAAAAATTTAAAAAAAAAAATCTAAAAATTAAAAAAAAAAAATTAAAAAAATTTAATAAAAAACATAATAATAAATAAATAAAACTATGAAATTAAATTTATTCAGAATTTAATTTACTTTAATAATTAGCTATTCATTTTGGAAAATTTAGCATTTCCTCAATTCCGTACTTACTTTTCAGGAAGACCTCCGATAAAAGTGTGGAAAAGATTCTTTTCTGATCAAAATTATCTCGAATCAAAATTTTGATCTTATAAACGTGGGTTGTCTTTTACATTTCAGGATTCGAGAACAAAAAAATTAATATTTGAAAAACGCTTTATTGTTTTTCAATATTTTCTCAATTAAGTTCTATACACTTTTGCATGCGTTTTAACCATTTTATCGAAGCAGTTTTGTCGCTCTGATTGTGCTTGCTACAAAACATGTGTTCCGAACCCATCAAACCGCCTCTGTAAGTCTTGAAAAACGTTGAGCTCTTAGTTTATTTTTTAAATACGGTAATAAAAAGAAGTCAGTCGGCACCAAGTCAAGACTACACGGTGGATAACTCATCAAATAATTATAAGTGCTCAAAAATGCAGTCGATTCAGGTGATGAGTGAGAGCGCGCATTGTCGTGGTTGGTTTTTTCTGATTTCCTGAAAGACAACTGCCAAAAAATTGGTTGTGTGCCACCCAGAATTTCGAAATTCGCCTTGGATTGTTGTATGAACTTGTTTGAATTCACCATTAAAACGAGAAAAGCTGCTCCCGATGGAGCTTCTTCGCCAAAAATTGCATTAATTTTATCGCTACCCTATTGCTGAGTTAACCCATGTCGAAAGTTATAACAAATAATTAATTGCATTTTTTTGACCGAGATGAATATTTGAAGTTACTGTCAACAAATTGCATTTTTTTGACCGAGATGAATATTTGAAGTTACTGTCAACAAATTGCATTTTTTTACCGAGATGAATATTTGAAGTTACTGTAAACAACACAAATAGCACACGTTAGTCAAAAAGTTAGAAAGTCGAAGTTGTTATCAAAAATCTTATTCTTTCAACCTTTAACTGGCAAATACATACACATTCATATTGAAAATTTGAAGTGGATTGGTTCTGTCGTTTCGAAGAAAATTACTCGCCGTTTTTGAATACAACGTTTCGTTTCGAGAAAAACGCATTGATTATATGTATGTATATTGACACGAAGACTTTATTTTAAGTTTTTATTTTTAATTTATTATATTTGAAATTTATTTGTTGTATAATATGTAATGCATTTTTTAATTAAATTTATTTTTTCTGTCTTTACAGGTAAGTTTCACTCAAAAATGGTTTTCATGCTCTCCATCGTTACTTATGTAATTCAAGCGCTCGTTCAACTATATGCTCAACATTTATGGGATGAAATCACGGTGAGAATGAAAATAAAAACAATAATAATCGTATGAAGATTTTTAAATCGATATTTTAATAATCGATATTTTTTTTTTGTAATCGATTTTCAATAGTCGATAATCTAATAATCGATTTTTTAATAATCGATGAGTTAATAATCGATATTTTAACAATCGATTTTCTAATAATCGATTTTTAACAATCGATAATTCAATAATCTATAATCCAATAATCGATTTTTTAATAATCGATGATCCAATAATCGATATTTTAACAATCGATTTTTTAATAATCGAATATAAATAAATAAGTATATACATACATACATAACGCTAACTAAATACCGTTTGAAACCGTCGATAATTTCTTATACATAGGCTAGGTTAGGTTAATCTGCTAGGCCAATTAGCCACGCATAGACGACCAGTTGGGTACTTTGCGATACCACTTGGATTTCTGTTGCTAAGCCCTGCTAAGTCCTAGAGGAGTAGTCATCGTTTAGGTTGCCTGCATTTGACGTTTCTTATACAGTTCTTTTAACATACTCGCATATAAATTATTGACTATAAAAATGTCTAACGACTCAGCTTCCATTGTTTGCTTTTTGCTTGGCCGACACTAAACTCCTAAAAATTATTGACAAGTAATTTTATTTTCTTCGCTTACAACTTAGCACTCAGCAATAGCTGCTAATTACAAGAATATGACAAACGATTCAAAGTTATGATATATGACCGACCGTATGAAGATTACTAGCCAGCGACATGCATAAACAAACATACATACATATACAGTTACGAACGAAAATATATAATAAATATAAATAAATATGAACATATGTATGTATGTATATATTCTATACAGGGTGATATTTAGAGCTCTACGCCAAATTTACTCTCTCTCCCTGCCTCTAAGATGAGGAGTATCGCTTGATTGAGCTGTTTCTTGCAGCTTTTCAACTAATGTCATCTCTCCACCAGCTGCCCGGCTTCTCGCCCTATATATTTTTAGTTATAAAAGCCATTTTCTTTCATATACATACATATATATGTATGTATGTATGTATATAGCATCTTGCATATTTATATGTATGTTTGTATGTGTGAGTTGCAATGTTTTACGGTTATTTATTTATCAATTACCCACAAAAGTACACAACAATCATCGTCTAGGATTAAATTTCACTTTTCACTTAAGGGGTCCACACTGTGCTTGACCTTGTCGCTCCGCTCGTGTTCTCACTTCCGCTATGCGAGAATATGTACGTGTGTGTGTGTGTAAATATAAACTTCATTATAAATAAAATTTATGACTGCGTCGTTGTCGCCGCCGCCGTTCACTTACAGCCGTAAGCACTTGATTTTTATATTGCCGACACTTTGACCACAACAACAACAACAACAACAACAAATATACACGGGTGGAAAAAGTTGTATACATTTACGCCACAATAACAGCCCTTCTTAGCTAATTGTTTGCAATTTTCGTTGCTTGCACACATACATACGTAGATCTACATAGCACAGCATAGCATGCGGCAAGTGTGTGGCAATGCGAAAAGCCTATATTGTAGCAATAAATCACCAATTATGTACAAAACATACCGATATGCAGGCGAACGTGCGCCACCCAAAGCACAAGGAAAGCTGCTGGGGAGCCATTCGTGTGCGCCTGTATGTGTGTGTTTATGTGCGTGGTGTTGTCCTCAGGCGGCTGCTTGCCACAAATACGTGCCGAAATTCTAGCGCACTTAAATACTTATACCCAATTGTAGGTATGTGTGTATTTGTATTGCAAATATGTATTGGAGACATGCTAGCTGCCCACCAAAGTTGTACTCTCTGCGTCTTTGATGTAAGTAATGTCCACAAACAGCCAATACAACAACTAAAGGGTGTTCCATATCGTGGTTCCACTCTTTATTAGAGAAGAAAAAACACAGAAACCTCAAATTTAGTGCGAAATGTTTATTATCAGTTGAAAGTACATGCTTTGTCATTTATTTTTTGAAGATTATCTCTTTCAAATGTTGGCCGCGGATACGTCTCTGACGGTCCATCCATTCGTTGAGTCCACTTTTCGATGATTCGTTCGAGCATTTCGACTTGTTACTGGCGAATCACACGCGTGATGTTTTGCTCCAAGGTCTGAATCGAAGCGGGATTATCCGCATAGACTTTAGACTTTACATATCCCCACAGAAAAAAGTCTAACGGTGTGATATCACACGATCTTGGTGGCCTATCGAACGATACAAAACGTAAAGTAAACTGCTCAGCGAGTGTTTCTCAATCCATTGATTGATGCAATGTGTGGATAGTGGCACCGTCTTGTTGAAACCGTCGCCGAGATTACGAGCTTCAATTTCAGACCTCAAATAGACGGTTATGAATGGCGTAGTAAAGGTTTCCATTGACGATTATGTTCTTACCGTCATGATTTTTGAAGAAATATGGACCGTGATTCCATTGGCCCATAAAACATACCAAATCGTTGCCTTTTCTGGATGACATAGCAGCTCTTGAATCTCTTCAGGTTGATCTCTGTCCAAAATGCGATACTTTTGCTTGTTTGCATACCAATTGAGCCAGAAATGGGTTTCATGGCTGAACAAAATTTGGCTCGAAAACGTGGGATCCTCTTGGAACTTTTCAAGAAGTGTTGTCGCTTGGGAAGATCGAACGGCTTCGGTTCTTGCACAAGCTGCATTTTGTACGCTCTCAATTTAAGATCTCGACGTGAAGTGCGCCAAGTCGTTCCATACGTTGGTCCAAATTGCTGCTAACGGCTTGGCACCGACTCTGCACAGTCTTCGCTCAGCTACGGCTGCTAAATTTTCTTCACTGCGTGCTGGACGTGGTCTATTCGGTCGAATATTATCCAATAATGAATGCTGGGTCTCAAGATGGGTCATGGTACCGCGAATAGTACGCTCAGTAAACTGATTATGTTGACCACAATTGGAACGAAGCGCGCGAAACACATTCTTTACCGAATGCTGCACAAAATTCACATGACAGCTTGATACGACTCACGCGTCATCTGTCAAAAAGAGGCTATTGAAAGAAGTACCTCAACTTGTATCACCCGTTACAACACATGTACAAGTCAATTGAAATGCGCATGCTGTGCTAAGCGATGTTATGTCGTGCGATGCTATGTTACGTTGTGTTGTGCCGTATATTTGTGCCTCAGCGACGCAACTTTTTAACGCCGTTTTCGCAAGAGAGCCCACTGGACATTACTTAGCCGCTACTCGACGGCCCTACACGTCGCACTTAAGTGTGTTTGTTTCACAAGTTAAACTGTGACATTGAGTTATCTGCTGCTGCTGCATGAGCCATGATTAAGTAATTTGTTTTTCCTCTGTTGCGCTACCGCACGCTCTCGTCGCCACGCCAGCGCTCTTCTGCGCTCTACCAATCTTATTCATTTCCTCTTTTTTCGCTTTTGTTTATTAAATTTGGTCTGTATTATGTTGCTGTGTGGCATGCAACAACACTTGCCTGCCACTTTTGCGCCCGAGACCCTGCCAGCCAAGCCGTCCGTCCACTTGTTACCCGAGAGCACTCTTCTCCGAACTTAACTTATTTATTTATTCGATTTGATTTAAGATTTTTTATTATTATGTGCTTTACACTCACTTGACTTTTACGCAGAGTGGAGTGTAGTGAAGTGCTGCAATGTGACGTGCTGTGGTGGCCTGGCGTGTGGTGGTATAGCTCGTCTCGCCTGCGCTCAACTCAGTTTGGCTGCTGTGCAACCAAATGTTCACAATTGCTCGGCTTAGCTTGCGTATCCGCAGCCAATCCACTAACAACAAGTGCCCTCAGTGTGCACAATGCTCGTCGCTTTGTTTTTGTTTTTTGTGGTGACGTGCAAGGCAAGTGAACTTAGCGGCGACCCATACTACCAGGGGCGCGTCTACCTTGAAAGCCAACCACCCCCTTGCCAACTAAAACAACGAACGGCGCCGGGTTCTAGCAACTTTTTCGGCACGTTCTTTCGCCTAACTCTATCTATGTGCTTCTATATATGTATATATTTACCGTTTCGCGTTATCGTGACAGCTGTTCCTCGGCTGCTGGCTTGCTCTGCTCAGCTCACCTCAGCTCAGCGCGGCTCTTGAGCATATCCAAATCGTTCAATCATCAGGCATTCCGCGCCATTTAATTTCGGTAATGTAACACCTCGGTAACAATAAAATTTTGTTGCACGCACCGCGCGTCTAATAACGCTAAGTTCGGCAAATGGAAGCTGCTATAGAGTGCTAGCGAGTGCCGTAGCTTCGTTGTAAGCCATGGCACGAGCTGCACGGTCGCGTCGGCAACGTGCAATGACGCAGTCGTTCTAAGGTTTTACGATTATCTACTTAGTTACCTTTAATGAGATATATACATATGTACATATATACATACATACTTACATACATATGTTTTTGTAGGCTTTTATTGTCTTGCCCACGTCGAACTACTCAATTTTGCGCACATTTCGGTTACTATGACGCCTTTTATTAAGCTATATTTAGCAATTTCGCTTTTATTCTTTTGCTGTCTGCACATATGTATGGATGTATGTACATACGCGCTTACATACATACATTTGTAATCGTGCACATCTCAATTTTTGGTTTTTTCGTTTTCCTGTTTTTTTTTTGTCTCGCATTACCTCACCTTTTTCACCTTTACGCGTTCCATCTGTTATTGTCGGCCGTTTGGCCTGCGCAGACCTTAGCGTATTCCATTTCGGATTTTCACATTCTTCGTTTAACTACTCTTTTGTATCCGCATTTAATCTCATTTAATTGTTTTATACCCAAAAACAACAAGCACGTAAGAGAAGGTTTTAAAATATTCATTAAGTTAATTGAAATGCCTAGTTCAACGTCTCATCTCAGCTCACCTCACCTCACCTCATATCACCACACATAGTGAGCGTGGTCCGTTGTGCAGTCAAAGAAACAGAAACTCGTTAAGTTCCGTTTACGTTGTTTTAGTTTCGTAAGAAGCATTCCATGCGTTCTTCGGCGGTGTGGTACGTTAAACGTCCGTCTGGCGGATATTAACAAATATGTCTGTTGTATGCACGTACATATGTATGTACATACATGCATATGTTGCAAGTAACGACGAAATAATCAACATACTCTTTTAATTTCCCATTGTGGAAATGAGAAAATATGCGCAAGGCTTGTAATCTCGAGTTCGCACCGAAATTGTTGGCATAAAATTGGGTGCCCTAGTTGAGCAAGTTGACTCAGCGAGGCTGTGGGGTGTAATGAAAGTTGTATGGGAAAAATAAGTGGAAATTTGAAATATCTCTACAAATATTTCCGTATAGGGCAGGTCAAAAACTAAACTATTTTGAGCTCAGTTGACAAGAATTGTAAAATCAATGACTTTGCTGGGTTGTCGGCTAAACTTTTGGGTCCATTTGTGAGATTTGTGGTATAAATTGTGCGTCCAACAGCCAACTTTAGTCATTTAAAAAACTTATAGAGTCTAAATGCCAGTTTATGCCAGAAATGCGGTTACGGGCTTAAAATTGCCTTCCGAGAATTGCCGAAAAATTAAATTTATTAAAAGATCACGCTTCAAAAATAAATATTTAGCAATTTGAAAACATTGACAGCAACACAAAAATCATTTTATTTTGAAAAATTTTGGATGCTCTTGTTCTATTGTAATATTTTTTTGTTTTTGGATTTCGGCTTTGAGATAAGTTCAAGTTGAAATATTTTAATCTATCTCCAGCAGGATCTCTAAAACCAGATGTCCAACCGTGCGAAAGATTTTTCTGCTTAAAGGGTTGTATACAGTTAGAAGGCCAAAGAAACGAATTTTCCAGAAAACTTTTAAATTTATTGATCCAAAAATTTGTACACATATTATGGTACCTTTTAACTGTATTTTAAGACATAGTATTAGTAAAAATATTTATTTGAAAAGGAACTACAGCTGAGCTCCGGGAGCTTCTCACAAATAAGACGTTTTGCGGCGAGAAAAATAATTCGATTAATTACTAAAAAATATATTTAAGGAGCTCGTGTTAAAATTTGAGACTAATCGGTTTAGCCATTTTATAGTAATGTTGATCACCAACTTTGGAAACAATCCTACATAAAAACAAATACAATAAATCGTTCTTTCCCTGACAAATATGTATATCTAAGATTCAGCTGACTCGAAGAAGAAGAAAATGAATTGAAATTCACGAGTTGTTATAACCGCTTAAGTAAGAAAAAGTATTATACGAATTTTGTTTACCAATAGCGCACACATAACACTATACATGTAAACTGCTTTCCATAAACCAGTGGAGAATTACATGCACTTAAATAAAAGAAATACAATGTTACGTTTAATACCACAATATAACCGTTCTTTGCAGCTTCAATAATAATAACAACAAACCTTCACGACATCGCTACTTCGTTTAATGATGTCGCTACTCGCTGCTCTTACTACATTTATGCGCTAGCATTTGTGCAATATTTTACATATGTACATATGTATGTATATATGGATACATATAGGCAAGTAGCGCTCAGCTCGCTTGCGTTTGTATAGCAATTTGCACGACATACCCAAGTCCGCACCGGTCATTTGTCATTGTTCGCCACGTTTGCTTGGCGCACTATTTCTGCTAAGCGACGCATTTTAAAGGCAAATTTAATACACTCAATTGATTTCGTATGGCGATAAAAAGTTTCTGTGACTTAGCATCACATTTTCACCCGATCCGCATACGTGTACACACGTATGTACATACGTATGTACACGAATGTACACAGGCGAGTCCCACAAGTGTAGCGCCCTGCAGCACTCTGCGTCATACTTGAATTGACTTCAACTTCCCGTCACTTGGTTAGGTAGCGGCATGTAAATATATAACAAATGTATATATATGTACATATTTACAACTTTGTGCGCCTTGCACGAGCGCAATGTGTGCGTGCTTCCCCTCGCAGCTTAGCACCGACTCATCTTGGTAGCACTAATACCCATTTCCTCCCAGACCTTCGTCTTTTTCAGACAACTGGCATCATCATCTACTTAATGTCATGTTGGCTTTTATAGTCATATAAAGTAAGTTCGTGCTAGTTTTTGATGGCTTCGCACTTTTGCTTCGGTTGTTTTGTATTTTAATATTTTTTGTTGCTTTGGGTCTATTTGTATTTAGAATTTCTTAACCCAACTTCATGTCTTTATCTGGCTTACTTACTTCCAATTTATAAATTTGCCCAACCGTTAGCTTTTGTTACGCGTATTTCACCATTTTGTGTAATTTGGCTCATAAACTCTTCGTCAATGGCCCTATTGCAAATCGACTCTCTACTTGCGTCCCAATAATAATTGTACCTTTGTGGCAAGCAAAAAACCCAAATTGGTTTGTTACTCTTTCTTAAATCGCAAATTGTATTATTTCTCGTTTTCAGCACTAAACCAATTTAATGCCTCTGAGCTGCGGTCACTTATGGCTTTTTCTCTCGAATTAAAATTTATCCGCTAACTTTTGGCGTTGATTGATTGACGATCGCCGGGCATTGTTGCTTCGTTGGTTTAACGAATATTTTTTTTCTTCAAAATTGTTTTCTTTCTAACTCACTTGTGTGGTTTGTCATTTGTTCTGCTCGAATTCCAAGTTGAATTCTTTATTCGTTAGTTTTTGCTGCGTGTGCGCGCTTCGTTGATTCATACAGAGTTCGTCGTACATTTAATCCGTCGTTTAATGCGTGAGACTTGTATGAAATATGTTTGTTATTTGTTTAAGGTTTTTTGTGTAGTTTTTCTGACATTTTTTATGCTATGGCTTATGATTTGGCGTTGTTAAGCTTAGTTAGACGGTTATGCTTGACATTCACAGTTTCGAACGTTTGCTGAATGCTTCTTGTCTTGATTTTTGCCAGATTTATGTGCCAGAATCGTTGAGTAATAGTAGCTATAGATATTTCCTTATGATTTTTTAGCGCATCTTTCTGTTATTTGCAATATTTTTTATATATTTGAACTGCTGTTTACTAATGTTACGTTGTTTATAGAAAAATAATCGTAATTTCCATGTGAAAATCACAGCTAAGCATCTGATCTTTGATATACTATGAGTCAAATTCATTAAGTAAGCCACATGGTTATCATTTACTGCCCGTTCCCACTTATAATTTATTATTTAACTTTCCCTCTTTTTATTTAATTTTCTGCCCTCTGCTCTCTATTACTTTCACCGCATTTTCCTCCATGAATATGTATTTATTATTGCTACTTGCATAATAAAAATAAAAATCACTTGAGTTATCATAAAAACTACGCCTTTCAACAAATAATTGTTACACACTCACAGCTGATGCAAACACAAACAATGTTGCTATCGATAATCGATAAATGTATTTGATGTGTGTTTATTTAAGGTGTGAACACACTTAAGTTTTGATTAGATATTTGTGAATGAAAAACAAATTAAGACAAAAACTACGTTTTGAGTTGTAATAATTTTAATTTTCAGTTTTTTATGTTATTTTATTTTATTTTTTATTTTCATGCTTTTTTATATATATTTTTTATGAGAAATAGAGATTTTTCAAGTTTGTCACGATTTTTGCAACACTTAAAAGGAAGCATCAGAGATCAGCTGAGTCAATTTTGTACTGACAATAACCAACTGTCTGTCCGCCTATATTTATATACGCCCAGTACTCGCTCAGTTTTCGAGATAACGCTCTGAAATTTTGCGCACATCTTCTTCTTTTCAAGAAGCTTTTCATTGATCGCAACCGTCCGCATCGGACTTATAACTACCATACAAACTGAACAATCGGAATCAAGCGCTTGTATGGAAAACTTTTTCACTTTACGAGATATCTTCACGAAATTTGGTATGGATAATTTTTAAGAAAACGCTACAATCTCTAATGAAACTACAAACTGAACGATCAGAATCAAGTGCATGTATGAAAAACTTTTTTAGTTGAGGAGATACAATCATGAAATTTGGCATGGATTATTATCTAAGGCCGTATTACGATCTCCGAAAAAATTATTTAGATCGGATCGCTACAGCACATAGCTGCCATACAAATTAAGCGATCGGAATCAAGCTTTTGCTTTATGTATACATTTTTTAATTTTTTTAATTTTTTTTTATTTAATCCTTTAATTTGATTTTTTTCTTGTTTTTATTATAATTTTATATCAATTTTTTTTTAATGTTAACTTTAATTTTTTAATACTTTTTTTTAATTTGGATTTTAAAATATTGATTATTTTATATTTAATTTAATTTTTAAAATAATTTTTTTCTTAACCAAAATATCGCATAATTTTTCAAAAATGCACAACAAACTCCTTCCTCCACAGTTAACACATAAAAATATGACTTATGAGATACATACCTATGGATATGTACATACATATGTATATGTAGTATGTACGTACATATGTATGTACATATGTATGCATTTCAACGCATCCCGTCAACGGCACAGCAGCCGCAGCCGCAGCCGCAGCAAAAACGTCAAATCTGGAAACAGTAATATATCAAAAGGCAAACAGTAATTCAGAAAGGTGAAAAAATGGTAGTGGCATGTTTGCTTTACGGATTAATGAAACCCTCGCCACTTTTGCGGGCAAGCTGGAGAGCGCGGCACGACGCAAACGCCGCCAAATTTTGATTTAGGTCGGCCGACAGTAATTTCAGTGCCCAAACACCAAACGATTTTTTCGCTCTTAACCTTCTGCAAAATGCACGAACACACACACATACACACCGGTGTGCACGGACAGTTGCGGGAACAGCGCAGGTTTTTCACTGGAATTCAACGCCCCAAAAGGCATTTTGGTCCGCGCACATGAATTGAGGCTACACCGCAGCAATGCATATGCATGTATGCATGTGTAAGTGTGTGTACGTCATATAAAAGTAAATGCAGGAAAAAATTAACTTAAGTAAATATTGTTCGCACGCAATATGAATGCGTTTTTAATGGGATTTTTACTCCTCTATTTCCCTTTATGCTTTTGGCAGGTAATAAACGCGGTTTTAAAGTCAGTTCAATTAGGCAGAAAAATTAGTAAAAAAAATACATATTGACAACAACAAAAAATGAGTTAAATTCGAATATCGATGTAGGAATTGTCGAGAGCCGAAAAGCAATTGTCTGTCGCTTTGTTTGTTTGCTTTTGTCTGTCTGTGCGGCTGACTTCCTTCGCGGATAATTAATGTTGTGAAAATTGCTTATGAACCTCGCAGCCTCAAGAGGCAATTAGACAAAAGTAGCCGAACACATGCATAGAAGATATGTATGTATGTGCATATGTACATACACATACACACTTACTTGCTGACATTTAAGCCTACAAATAATTTAGTTCAAACAAACAAATACTATTAAGCACACATTTACTTTTCGTTTGTTCAATTCCCACGTTGTTTGTTGTACGAGCAGAGCGCGCCTAGCCTCGGTTCACTCAACTCAACTGAACTCAAGCCTGTTTATTGCTTTGCCCCTCAGCGCGCTCGCTTCGCGTCTACTACAGTTATGTACTATTTTTCTAGTCGACAGCGATTTTGACTAAGATTACAGCGCTCATCGATTAATTAGACTGGACAATGCTGCACACACGCACACATATTCAAATACATACAACTGCATTTGAAAAAAAAGTAATGATTGCCTTGTTTAAAATTCTATTATCGCAACAGCCATTACATACGACGCATAGACTTGCTGGACCACTAGCACAGAGCACGGCAACTCGGCGCTGCTGAGAACCAGCTAGGCCGACTGACGTCAACTAGCTGCGATGTTAGTGTTGTGGTAGTTGTCAAAGGCGCAAGTGGTTGTTGTAATGACAAACTATAGCTCGTTAATTATGCCTTTGATTACATATTGATTACTTTTTTATTGCTTTTTATGTTTTATTAATTTTTTTTTTATAGTTTTTGTATTTATTTTCTTACTTATTTTTTATTTTTGCTTGTTGTAATGGCAACTACAGATTGTTATTTATGCCTTTGATTACACGTTGATTACTTTTTTTATTGCTTTTTATTTTTATTAATTTTTTTTATATTTTTTATTTATTTTTTTACTTATTTTTTATTTTTGGTTGTTGTAATAACAAACTATAGCTCGTTAATTAGGCCTTTGATTACATGTTGATTACTTTTTTATTTTTTATTTTTTATTTTTAAATTTTATATAAATATTTTTTCTTTTATTTTTTATCAATTTTTATTTTTATTTTTTTATTAAAATGTGTTTTTTTTTTTATTCTTTTTTATTAATTTTTATTTTTTTAATATTTTATTATTATTTTTTATTTATTTTTTTTTTATTTATTTTTATTTATTTTTTAATATTTTTATTTTATTTTTTTAATTTTTATTTATTTTTTTTTAACTTTAATTTATTTATTTTTGTTTTTAATTTGTATTTTTTTAATTTTTTTTTATTATTTTCTTTTATTTTTATATTTTTTTTCGAACCTCTTATAAAATCGAGATCCTTGATTGCAAATATTGAGTAGTATGCCCTTTTTACTTCACCATTATTCATTATTAACATTCAGTGAAAAAGACAAAAAAAACAATGCGCACATACACTCAGTATGCGTGTTAATCTGCAATTACTTGCGCCGCAAAATACTTATAATATTAAATTGTTATGCCCCGTGGCAGCAATTTTGAGTTTATTAGCTGCTATAAGCCGACAAACTTGAAAGCCACAGCATAATAATTACGCGCACACACAATTGGATTAAGTATTTTGCACACTTGATGTGCTTTATGCAAAATTCTTCAATGAAAAAATAAAATAAAGTCTACCAAAGGTGTCTAATTGAAGCCGGCATAAGAATGGTTTTGGAACGCACACTTCACTGCTTAAATTTTTTTGTTTTTTATTTTTATTATTTTTCATTTATTATTATTATTTTGTTTTTATTATTTTTTTTTTTTTGTTTTTATTATTTTGTTTTTATTATTTTTTTTTTTTGTTGATTATTTTTTTCTTCTTATTATTATTCGTATTAATTAGCATTTATACACTCTCTACTGTTAACTGCTGCAAGCATTTCTGGTCAGTCTTCTATGCAAATAATCTTCAACAAGCTACTTATCTATCTTATTTATTCAAGCATTGATGAAAGGGTATTGACTTTCACAAGAAGTATTGTTAATTAATAATAAGTACGTGAAATTATAAATAACCAAGTACTGTTATTGCTGAGAGCCTCTCATTGTATATCAATATTATAATTATTAAAAGCTTTTTGCTTGGACGCAAAATTTATTGGAATTTATAATGCATTTTAATTTTGTATGGGATTTGACTTAATGTTTTTAATTTAATGTAGAAATATGGAAATATAAATAAAAATGAAAGTAGTATGGGCGATTTTAAATAACAAAAAATGTGTGAAAACAATCTTATAAATATATTTTGCAAAGACAATGTATTTTTTGTTCATTTTATTTTTAAGTTTTTTTTTTAATAAAAAAAAAATTTTTTCCTTTTTTTTCCTTTATACTTTTTACTTTATACTTGTCTCAATTGCCTGTCATTACCAATACTTGAAGCTGTACAATTCAATCCATCTGCCTGTTTTTATATACATATGTACGTTCACTAGTCCCTCAGTTTTTGATATAACGTTCTGAAATTTTGCACACATCCTTTTCGCCCTAAAGAGCTGCTCATTTGGCGGAATCAAGGATATCGGACGCATATAACATATAGCTGCCATACAAACTAATCAATAAAAATCGAACCCTTGTAATGTACAATTTTTATTTGAAAAGATATCTGCACGAAATTCGACCAGGATTCTTGTCAAAGATAATTCTATCATTCGTAAGCAAATTGTTCTGATCGAATCACTATATTATATAGCTGCCATACAAACTAATCAATAAAAATCCAATCCTTATATGAAAAACTTTTCCACTTGAGAAGATATCTGCACGAAATTTTACCAGAATTTTTGTCAAAGACTATGCCATAATCTGTAAGCAAATTGTTCAGTTCGGACCACTATATCATATAGCTGACATGCAAAATGAAGGGTCCAAAAAAAGTTCTTGTATGAAAAGCTTTTTTATTTGAGAAGATATCTGCACGAAATTTAGCATAGATTGTTGTTTCTGACAACGCTACAATATCCGAACTAATTGTTCAGTTCGGACCACTATATCATATAGCTGCCATTCAAACTGTTTGATCAAAATAAAGACAAAGCTTTTTTTTATACCCTTAAATGCACCTGTGAAGGACATTACAGCTTCGTTGCAGCCGAAGTTAATGTTTTTTCTTGTTATTAATATATTTTAGAAATAAAATTTGTGCTGCATACTTTTCTATAAATAATTTATATATGCAAATAAAAATAGTGGAAAAAATACACATGATTTTATTAGTTAGTTTTTTTTTTTTTATTTAAAAAAGCCGAAATATTTATTAATTACTTTATTTATTAATTATCGAAAGTTTGAGTTGTGTTTATGTTGCTATTTCAATTATGCCGTCGGCATTTCATCGGTTTGTTTGAGCGAATTTCGCAACTACCGTCGGCACTTCAAAGCAACTACGCATGCTCGCGCTGGGAAACACTAAAAATAAATAATAAAAAATTTAATGAAAAAGGTAAAAAACTCTTTCAAGCTAAATATATTAATTTATCATAACGAAATCGAGGTAAAGTACCTCGAGCTCAAATAAAAACAAATGAAATAAATGTTAACTTAAGGTAAAATATAATACTAAACAAGTCACAGTCCAAAAATATTTTTTTTTATTTTAATATATTTTTTAATAAAAATAAAATAACATTTAATTAATTAATTTATATACATAGATATAGTATGTATATATTTTTGTTATTAAGAAATTAATTAATTTATTATTATTATGTATTTTTTAACTTATAAATTAATCAATTTAGCATTTTTCGTAGTACAAAAACAATAACAACTTTATTTTGTTTATTGCTAATTTTTCGTTGTTATTATTTATATTTTGTTGTTTATTGTATAATTTTGTATACAATAAAATCTTAGTTCTTTTAATTCGTATTGAAGTGTAAATCTTAGTATTTTTTACAAAATTTTGGAAGAAATCAAAATTTTAAGTTTCATGCAACAATTTTGGTAAAAAAATAGAGGTAAATTAAGGTTTATTTTTGGCTTGTTATTTTATTAATTTTTATATATTTTTTATTTAATTATTTTTTTAAGTTATTTTATTATTATTTTTAAATATTTTTTTAAATTATTATTTTTATTTCAATATTTTTAAAATTATTTTTTAAATTATTATTTTGTAATATTTTTTTTATATAATAATTTTGTTTTAATTATTTTTATTATTTTTTTAAATTATTTTTTTTTTTTATAATTTTTATTATTTTTTTAAATTATTTTTTTATAATTTTTGTATTAATTATTTTTATTATTTTTTAAATGAATTTTTTAATTATTTTTTTTAATAATTTTTTGTAATATGTAATTCAATTTTTTATTATTTTTTTATTTAAAATACTTATGTATATGGCACTGTTTTCAATAGTTTTGCATTCACTATAAATACATACATATGTATGTATTGTATATGTAATACTAAGATTTACATATATATGTATGTATGTACATATATGTAACTATGTTTAGAAATATTTAGAAAATTTTCTATTATGATGTTTTTATTCAATTAGTTTTCTTTGGAAAAGTTATAAGAAGGAAACGCGACCATAATTTGACAATATTTTTAATCTGTTTACATTCTAATTATTATTAATTAATTAATAATAATAATTTCAAATATTGTTAAGGTATATGTAAACAACAACAAAAAGACAATAGTTAAACAATTTCAACAAATTACTTTGAAGTACTTCCTGCTGTCCACGCTGTGTGATGCCAGTTTTAGTAATTTTTTGTTTTTGTTATTTTTTGTTTTTGTTAGTTTTGTTATTTGTTTTTGTTTTTTTTTTGTAATTTTTTTTGCTTTTTTTTTAATTTTTTTTGCGTTTTTTTGTAATTTTTAGTTTTTTTCGCAATTTTTGTTACTGTTTGTTTGTAATTTTTGAAAGTTCATCTGTGTGAGTGGTAAAAAAGCCATATACATAAGTAATAAAGCAATTAAGCAAACTCATGCATACTGAACCACATGCGTCTACAAATATTTAAGTTTTTACCGAAATCTTGATTAATTGTTTTTTGCTTTTTGCTCGTAACATCAGCGTATTTGTTTATATACCATCATTTAATCATGCGACCTCAAAAGCCAATTGAAAATCATGTTTATTTACACGAAAACTCCCACAACAGAATTTAAAGGTTTAATTGCTGTCAGCAACGCTGTCAAATGACATAAGCTTAGAGCGCCGGGTGGCCATTTCAAATGTTTATATTTTCACAATTTTGTTTTTGTTTCTATTTCCCTGCCATTTCTCTTTTAACACGGCTTCAATCGGTTTTGTTTTGCTACATTTTACAAATTTTTCCCACAAATCTTGTAGCCACAGCGTTTGTGTGACTGTATATGCGTGTGTGTGTGCTTGCCTGCAGTCTTGTGCGTGGCTGTGTGCGCACGTTCGCCCCTATGATTTATTATAGAGCAATCAAAAAATCACCTAATTTGTGTAAACACACCGACAAGAGCGACTGACAAGCCAGCAAGCACACACACATGCATACAAACATACAGACGTGTATACTTGTATATCTGCTGCCAGACATGAATATATTTGCACGCAGATTTGCAGCAGCATAGACGGACGTGCGTCTGGTATGCGGGTAGCAAAGTAGGTGAACGATTCGTCGTCGTAAGCTACTCCTGTCGGAAGCAGCTATCGGGTTACAAGCCTCGTCGCATGCCGCCTGTGGCAGAGCAGCGGAAAAAGATGTTGTTTGGCAGAACAAAAAAACCTGAAAGTTATACATAAGTAAGGAAAAAAATGTGTAAAAAGCAATACAACTTACTTTCCTTCTGGCATTTTTTGGTTTTACTGACTTTTTTGCTGCCATATTTTTTGCTGTTGTTGTTGTTGCTGTGGTGCGCCTGTGCTCTGACCTTAAGCATTCTTTAAGTTCGTAATCCGCCATAAGTACATCCGAGTGGTTTGATGACACGTTGCTTTGAGTGATTGCTTTTGTTGTTGTTGTTGTTATATGTCGGGTTGTTATTTTTGTTGTTATTGTTTGTTGTTTCTGTACACTCTTGCGCATACCTGTTGCTGTTTGTACGCTTGACATGTGCTGCTGTTGTTGCTATTGTTGTTGTAGCTGCTTTGGCAAACCGTTGGCATTTGCACTCGCATTTTATCGACTTGTTTTGTTGTTGTACCACTTCTGTTTGTTGTTGCTGTTTATAACTATGTGGTTTATTGGCATTTTGTGTTTTATGTAGTTTATCATGCTTTTGCTATAATCTTATGTTGTTGTTAAATACTACATTATACATTTTGCTACTTGGCTTTGTTTGTTGTTAATATGAAAGTTGACATTGTTGTTGTTGTTTGGTCGCATAATTTCCGTTTCCTTGCTCATTCGTCTGTTTAGTTCATCGTTACGTTGTTGAGTGATTGCTTTTGTTGTTGTTATATGACGGATTCTTACACTTTGTCTAACTATTTGTTTGTTTTTTTATAGTATAATCATGTCAGACTCTAGTTGTAATAAGGTGAGGTTAGGTTAGATGCCTGGTCAAAGATCGCACGTGGACTACTATATGTAGTTCTTTGTGGGGCCATAAAAAAGAAGAACTCCTGAATGTATGCGCTCCCAAGTGTCTAAGCCTTGTCCTCCCGAACGCGGAACAGTCAAGAAGGAAGTATTGAGTTGTTTCTACCTCATCTTCTTCGATACAGCTTCTGCAGATGGCGTCTGATAGGACTCACAGCCTGCTTGGACTGCTTGGACGCCAATAAACCAATGGCCCATTAAAAGCCCCAAAACCAGAGAGAGGCAAGCATTACTGAGGGCAAATAGATCACAAAATCTCTTGCGATGGATTTTGGGCCAAAAGGCTTTTACGGCAACTCATGTACCGATAGTGGTCCAGCGCTGGCCAAGCTTCTGCGAAGCCTAGCTATCTAGTAGTGAAACAAAAGAAGAGCACCGCTCCGCTCGCATTCAACTGATAGCGCTTCTAGGGTGCTTTTTCTTGTTGGCTCATCAGCTTTATAGTGTCCTGCGAGATTCCGCTGCGGCCTGGCATCAATAGCAGTCTTATCACAAAAACACTCGTTACTATTGATAGCGAGGTTAAGCACTCTTTGACCAGCCCTGAACGCACTATTAATAAATTCAAGGCTAGTGTCGCCGCTCCGCCATCAAAGTGGATGGTCACTTCTCTGGCTCTGAGGCTCAGGAGCTGTAAATCTACTGCTTCGTTAATAGCTGCAACCTCGGCCTGTAAGACACTGTGTTAGTCAGGAAGTCTGAAGCTGAAGTTGATAGACAGCTCCTGAATGTAAACCCCTCCACTAACGCTCCCCCCAAACTTTGACCCATCCGTAAAGCAGCTCACTGCCTCTCTCCTTCAACGTCTTCTTCCTAACCACAACTCTCTCGCGAGAGTTTGGGTTTGGCGACTCCATGATCCATGTGGTCCGCTATGAAGTCAAAGTTAGGGTTGTATCTAATGTGTGGTAGGTCCTGTACCATATATGTACATAAGTGAACTCCATCAGTTTTTGACATATCGATCTGAAATTTTGCACACGTTCTTTCCTCACAGCTCATTTGTCGGTACTGCCAATATCGTTCAACTATAGCATATATCGCGAAATTTTCACTTTTTCCTTCGTCCAAGTTCTAAGTTAAGGTTTTGACTATAATAGGAATAAGGAAACGCAGGCACAAATTTTTTCCGATGGGCTCACCGGAAACGGCGTCGCAATGGCCGAGTTTAAGATATTAAATTGCTATTTTTTACTCGAGGAATCCTATGTAACCCCTTAAAATTCCAAAGTCGGCTAAAGGTTAGAAAAATAACTCTCTTTGATTTTTTTTGTTTTTATTGTTGTATCTTTTTCAACAAAGCCTCGCGTTCTACTATACTTATGTGCCTTTTCTGCACTTAAGAACTGTTGTACCATAATCATATAATGTGCTCTGTTACTCATAATCTGGCTGCTACTTGCATTTCATCGGGCTGTCGTCTGCTACTTAAGCCGTCAAATTTGCCAGCACTTGGCAACCACTGAAGCAGGCAGCGCTCAACACATACTTAAGTGTCATTTTTCTGCTTCTTCACCCATATAAACACATCGATCAAGCAGCACTCGACTGCGGATTTACATAATTGGTGAGCTTTTGACAATGCGCTGAACAACAACAACAACAGCAACAACAATAAAATATTTGTTATTATTGTTAGGCATAAGCTGTTTGTGTTTGTTTGATTATTATTGCCAACTATTTAATGCCATTTAATTATGGGCCTTTGAATTTGGTGGAAAGAGAAGCTGCACACACACACATACACGTTTTTGCTTGATTACACTGCCAAGTACGCACGCGGTTGTGTTCCTTTTTCACCTAAGTAAAGCTTACTGTCATTGTTTGTTGGTTATTGTTGTTGTTTTATTGTGTGACATTATGATAAAATCTTCTTCCAAACTTGCAATGGAAAAACTCAGTTTTTATCAAAGGAATGAATGCCTCAATACAAACACATTGAGAAATAGCAGCAATTGTGTGAGTGCTGCTTGAATTGGGAGGCAAAAAAGTGTAAAACTTGTATGTTTGTGTGTGTGTGTGTTAACTCAATTATGTGTCTGCGCCCTGCATTGTGTACATATTTACTTAGGCGCACACAAAAGCAGCAAAACATCAAAAGCATTCATATTTACTTAAGCATTTTTCAAAGTAAACGCGAACAAGCGGAGAGTGAACGAGCTGCTGCGCTATGGCACGAAGGGCGCAGAGACGCCAACGACCAACTAGGCAACAGGACAAAAAGCACGCAAAAAGCGATCAAATGAGAAAAAATAAACTTTTATAACGGAGGGACAGCTTGATGATGCCGTTAAAGCGGCGCACAGAAGACACGACACATTCTGGAAACACAACACGAATATTTTCTACCTTTTTTCAATCCATACATATGTATGTACATGTGTATGTTTGTATGTTTGTATGTATGAAAGTGTGTATTTGTGTGTGTGTTTACTTTCCTTACTACCAATTATTGTTACTTTTTAATTCTTTTGAAATACTTTTTCTGTGTAGTCATCTGCTTTTGGCTGTGTCAATCAATGCTCTTGAGGCCAGACAGCAAGCAGCAGCAGCAGCAAGCGCAGCGCGGCAAAAACCGTATTTTTTTCTCAAATATATATTTTTTACCAATCGCTTATTTTAGTTTTTTCTTAACTGCTACAAAAGGTTGCATGCACCAGCCATGACAGCAAGCCATAATAATAATGGACAAAACACATAAAACACAAACAAATACAAAGCGAAGCGCAGCGACAATATCCGTAACAGCAAAGGCAACAAAAAGTATTGTTGTTGTTGTTGTCAGTGACAGCGCTTGCAATAATCGGTCATTAACAGTTATATGTATGTCTGACTGCCGCGCAACACATAAAGTTTAATTTCAATATATTTTTATTAATTAAGCTCGGTTTCAGGAGTTGTTGTTTTTTTTATTTATTATTTCGCGCTTAACATATTTTCTAAATTGTTGTCGAAACTTTTATTGTTTAGTGTTTTGGCTATGAAAATTCTATTATTCTTATTATGTTATAACTAAAATTCTCTAATTATCTAAATTTTTTAGGTTATTTTCGGTTTGAACCTCTTTTTCAATAACGCGAACTAGTCCCTCAGTACCTCGAAATCGAATACTTGTATGGACAAGTTTTTTATTTGAGGAGCTAGATTTATGAAATTTGGTATTAACTATTATTTAAGGCAATAATCCAATTTCCGAAAAAAATTGTTTATATCGGAACACTATAGCATATAGCTGCCATACAAACTGAAAGATCAAATTCTTGTTTTTGTATGAAAAACTTTTTTATTTCATGAGATATCTCCACCGATTCTAGCACATAACATTTTCTAAGAAAACGCTACAATCTCCAAACAAATTGTTCAGTTCGAACGGCTATAGCATATAGCTGCAATACAAACTGAAACCTCAGATTCTAGTTTTTGTATGAAACAGTTTTTTATTTCATGAGATAATTTGACGAAATTCGGCACATAACACTTTCTAAGTAAACGCTGCAATTTGCGAACAAATCGTTCAGATCGGTCCACTATTACATATAGCTGCCATACAAACTGAACGCACAAAATTTAGTTCTTCTATGAAAAACTTTTTTATTTCATGAGATATCTCCACCAATTTTGGCACATAACATTTTCTAATAAAACGTTACAATATCCAAACAAATCGTTCAGATCGAACGGCTATATCATATAGCTATCATACAAACTTAACGATAAAATTCTATTTTTTGTATGAAAACTTTTTTATTTCATGAGATATCTCCACGAAATTCAGCACATAATATTTTCTAAGTAAACGCTTCAATCTCCAAACAAATTGTTCAAATCGGTTCACTATAGCATATAGCTGTCATACAAACTTGACCATAAAATTCAAGTGCTTATATGAAAAACTTTTTTTCATGAGTTATCTGCATGAAATTTAATACTAATTACTATCCAAGACAACGCTACAATCTATTTTACACATTTCCCTGCTTAGCGCACCACTTGCTGCCACAAATATTGATCGCAGCTCAATTTCATTTGCAGCAATCTCGGCCGTAATTTACCAAACTGCTAGACACACACATACATAAGTATGTATGTATGTAGATGCAATTGTATTTAAACTTGTCTAAGTACACACCATAAATGCGCCGCGCTACATTTGTATCTGTCCATGTCCACTTGCTGCTTTGTCGTTTTTAAGCCAGAACATTACAATTGATTTTTATGACTTTTAAAGTGGAAAACTGGTTCTGATTGCAGCATGTCCCAAGCACACACACACACATGCTGGCATGCTGACATCTCTGCTATAATTAAAAATAAAAACAGTCAAAATCAACACGAAAAGCATTGTAATCCAGCAAAAGAATGAAATTTGAAATAATACCGTGTCTATGCGGCAACATTGCGCTGCATCACTTGTCCGTTCACACACACACACACACAAACAAACATGCGTACCAGAAATGTAGATAGAGCTGGATCTGCAGCATCGAAATCAAGACAGCATTGTCCAACAGGTAATGTCTCAAAAACAAACATTGCGATCAACTAAATATTTAGATACCTGCTCGCTGCTTGCTGTTGGCGCTGCTCCGCTCGCCTGTCTGCCAATAATTGAAGTGTAGCAGCATGAGAGTGAGCAAGTATGTAAGTATGTAAGTATTAAAAATACTCGTTACAATAATAGTAAGAAATGTGTAATGTGTGAGATTTCCATTGCGTATTCGTGCATCTTCGCTCGTATACCCCACACGCATTGCCACACTTATGTATGTGAGCGTGTGAATTGTAGAATTGTTTTCCGGAATTCGTGGGTATGCAACAAAATTTTACTTAAAGCATAACAGTTACTTACAACTCAATAAAATAATTTCATGGAATTCTCAACTTTCTATGTGCCTTGTGTCATATTTTTGACACAAGAAACAGCTGAAAAATGCCAATCATTGTAATAAGTCTGTTTCTGGGAGGTTTTGAGAGAAATGAGGAAAAAAAGCATACATACGTAAGTATGTATTATTGTAAAGCTGCCAAATTTCGAATGCATTTAAAATATTTAAGTAATTTTCGTTTTAATTAAAGTATGAGATAATATTTTTTTTTTATTTTACATATTTCTTTTTCAGTTCAGAAAATATTTTAAATTTTTTAAATATTATAATAAATATATTTTTATATAAATATTTGTTTTTGTAATATTTAAAATATGTGTAATTTTTTATTTACATATTTTTCAGTTCAGAAAATATTTTAAATATTTTTAAATGTTATAATAAATATATTTTTACATAAATATTTGTTTTTGTAATATTTACAATTTAAAATTTTTAACGTAAATGCGAAATTTTTATAAATAAAATATAAATAGAATTAAATAATTTTTTGTTTTTCAATTTGGTCGCATTTTTTGTAACTTTCGATTTATTTTCGACCTTCTACAAAGTGTTTAATATTTTTTCATTTTTAAATGCTATTGATTTTTTACAAAATTTTTCAGAATTTTCGCAAATTATTTTGTTTTAAAATTTATAGTATTTTCTTTTTCTTTTATACTGTTCAAATATTTCTAAAATTATTTAATATTTTTCATTTTCAAATTTTATTAAGGGGTTACATGGGCTTACGGGTTTCTAAAAATCGAATTTTACTCTCTTGGTATTCTTAAACACCTCTAGAATATTGTCCAAAATTTTCAAGTTGATCCCAGTAACAGTTTCGGAGATACCGCCTTGAGAACTTGTACGCTCGAGGCGCGGTCTTTCATCGCTTTTTACTCGAAACTGTGTTTTTGAAGATTTTTCGAGAACTACTCAACCGATATTCATGTAGTTTTATACAGATCTTTGAGCTACAATTCTTAAAGACTTGAACGAAGGATTTTCTTTTCGATTATAACTATTAAATAAAAAATGTCACACATTTTTCACTATAATTTTAATTTTTTTTGTAAAAATCCATTTTTCAGTTTTCTTTACCTTCTTCCAAGTTCTAAGTTAAGGTAACTAAAACACGCATTTTTTCACTTTAGATGATCTTGTAAGAAGTTATCCTACCAACGCGGGCGCATCTTTTTCCGAGGGGTCACCGGAAAGGGCTTCTCAATGGCCGAATTTAAAATATTTTTTTTTACAAAAATTTCAGAATTTCTTTGTTAGTCGTGTATATTTGTAGCAATGAAAAATTCTAGTAAAAAATTTCATTTTATATTTGGGAAAGAAATTTTTTTCTACATAACCTAACTTCATTCAAATGAATTCTTATACATAGCAACAAAAGACGAGTTCTTCTTCTCTTTAATAAATATCTCTTTAACTAAAGGTTTTTAATTTTTTTTTTAAGTTTCTCATTTGTCTTTTTTTTGTTTTAAAAAAATTTGTTTAAATTTAAAAATTTTTAAAATTTTTTTTTTCGGTTTTAGAAAAAGTTTCACATTTTTTTTTTGGAAAAAATGTTTTTTTTTTTGTTGTAAAAAAGTTTCTAATTATTTTATACAAAATATCATAATTTTTCAATAATACAAAACTTGTGTATTTCACATGCGCTCACCTACTGTGGGGTATAAACTTGACCAAGCTGACTTACAAACTTGCGTTGCGAGCGCTGTGATACTCGTAATTCCCGTCGGCTTGTCATTTATGCAAATGCATTGCGGTACATACGAAATAGTGTAGCGAGTTGAGCAGCAGTACAATTGCGCGCACGAACGAGGGCGACAAAAGGTATGACCGTCATTTCCGTTCATATGCGGCTTGCATGCACACGCACACACACACATGCATGCATGTGGGCATATGTGTATGAATTAAATTGACAGTCACAATTGCCCAACTGGCTGTGTGTGTGCACAGAACAAAGCAACTACTATGACAACAAACAAAAGTGCATCGGCACTTGCTGCTTCGGCGCTTGCTTGGGCACCTCGGAGCCGGTGAGGTGAATGGATGCGCCAGAAGGTGCTCTGCGCCACACAAACACATGCACGCCACAGCACAAAATAAAACAATAAAACGTTGATGTGGTGAAGGGGGTGAAGGGGGTGCGCGGGTTGCAGTTGTCTTTGTTGTTGGTGTTGTTATCTGCCGAAATGCATAAAATGCTGAAATTGTCGCTGCTGCCTCTGCCGCTGCCTGCCAGCGTCACTGCGGTCCATTTGCGCTTGCTTATGCGTTGCGATAATGGAGCAGTTGGAATGCAGTAATACAAATTTATATACTCAAATACAAAAAAAAAAAAAACACAAATATGCGTGTGTGTGTGTGCAATTGCGTGCATGCGTGTGCCGAGCAATGTTCAATTTGGCATTTCATTTAAGCGCTATTTATTGTTAGTATCTATTGGTTCTTGGCTTTGTTTTCGCATATGTGCGCAGTCAAATCAGAGGATTAACTAGTTTAAAACTAGTGTTACATATGTGCGTACGCACAGACGCAAATAAATACCTACGATAGTGTCCACACTGGTTTCTCAGCCGCATTCGTTGCGAAATTGCAACACCGTAGCAAGTGTAATCTATTTGCGGTTTAATTGTCGATCAACATTGTTGCTATTGTTGCATACATACATACCTACATACATATGTATGTAGAAAAGTAGAAATGCTATTTTTAAAAACTAGATTGAAATGCATTTGTTGAAGATACATAGTCGTGCTTATTAAGTAGTTGAAAGTATTGTGCTGCAATTTTGATATTAGAATATTCAATTTTGATATATTTTAAAGGAATTTTTTGTTAAATAAAAATTGTAAATTAAATAAAAAATATAAATAAAACAAAAAAAGCACGTTGGGCTAAGATATTCTTCACAAATAAAAAGGTTTCCATAGAAAGACTTGATTTTAATCCGTCAGTTTGTTTGGCAGCTATATGTTATACTCGTTCGATCTGTTGGAGAATGTAGCATTGCCTTGTTTAATAATTCTTGCCAAATTTCGTGAATGCATCTTAACAAATAAAACAGTTTTCCGTACAAAAACTTGATTTTGATCGATCCGTTTGTATGACAGCTATATGTTATAGTCGTTCGATCTGACCAATATTTTTGGAAATAATAGTGTTTCCTTAAAAAAAAAAATCATGCAAAATTTTATGAAAATATCTTGTAAAATAAAAATATTTTCCATATATAAACTAGATTTTGATCGGTAAATTTGTATGGCAGCTATATGTTATAGACGCTTGATCTGAACAATTTATTCGGAGATTGTGGCATTGTCTTAGTTAATAATTTGTGCCAAATTTCATGAAGATATCTTAAAAAATAAAAAAAGTTTTCCACACAAAGACTTGATATTGACCGATCAGTTTGTTTGGCAACTCTATGTTGTAATCGTCCGATCAGAACAATTTTTATCGAAAGTTATAGCGTTTTCTTAAATAAGAATCCATGCAAAATTTCATGAAGATATCTTATAAAATAAAAAAGTTTTCCATACAAAGACTTGACTGATCCTATAAATTTCCAAATTTTACATTAAGTATTTATTATATAATATTTCAATAAATATTGACTTCAAAATCAGTTATTGTGAATTTTTTTAATCATTATTTAACAATTAAAATTTCTTCCAAAAAGTAAATATATTTTTTCAAACTATTTCCGTATATTTTTTTAAGTTTTTTAATAAAATTGTACTTCCAACAAATTTTAAATATTTTCTATTTCTATTTTTAAAACCTTTAGCAAATTTTAAATATTTTCTGCTTCAATTTTAAAAATTTCTCAGCACTTGTGTGCATTTTTAACAATTCTTCTCCCACAAAAACCCCTTCATGCAGAAGAGGAAGTCGCTTCACGACGCATATTTTAGGGCGCACAGCACAAGTTTCGTGACACAAAACGCCCGCAGCTCAACATTGACAAGCCAGAGTAAGGAAAAATAAATAACATGCTCTAATGGTTAGTTGGTTTTGAAACAATTCTGTTGAAAATTTCGTTGTTTTTTTCATTCAACTATTCGAGCAGGTGGCTTTTTGTGGTTCAGACTGCTCCTGGCTGCCTCTTTTGCTACATATTTAATGCTGACTTATCTTGCATAGTTGCACTACCGTGTATATATATTAGCAGCAGTTTAGGCTGTTGTGCGACGTCCGCTCACTTGAGTAATAACAATTAGATGAACCCCTATATAATCCAAATTAGCCATGCCTCAGTGGTTTGGCATTACATTTCAGCGCATAGACATTTCATGTATATACATATACATACATAGATGTATATATATGTATATGTATATATATATTTGTGAGCGTATGTGTGTGTGCTCATTTATTTGTGTTTGTGTGTGTGTCTTAGCGTTAACTGTCGTAGACTTCAAACTATTTTTGCGCTATTTCGTAAGTTTTTTATTTTTTTATTGTTTTTTTTTGTGTACTTTTTACTTCTATTTTTGTTGTTTTCTTACCTTCATTTTTGTTGTATTTCATTTTAACTTTTGCACAACCATCAAATTCACTCTGGCAGCGCCGCAAAGGCTCTTAACATTGTGCTCTCAACGCTTACCTTTGTTCTCAAATAGCTCTGTTCGTACCGCGGCCCCCCTTAATGAGTCACCGAAGCGCTACTAGATCGTTTCTACCTTCCACCAATGAAATTGCAGCAATTTTGAGTTCCTTGTGTGGTTTGCTGTATTCAATATATATATTTGTATATCTATATATATAATATATATGTATATTTGTATATCTATATATGTATATGTGTTTATATATAATATATACATATGTGTGTGCAAGTGAACTAATTTTATTTAATACAATAGCAAGGATGTGCTCGAGCACTCTACTTACTATACTTAAGCATTATGCGCTTAACCAGTCCAGGGGAGGATAGGCGGTTTACTCGTGTTCCAACAATGTTGTCAATTACTTGTTGAAAACGCTCTGAACTGACATCGCCTAATTGACATACAATACAGTGTTTTGAATAATAAACAGGTGGTTGGTTGTGTGTGGTTGCTTCTTCAGCCACTTCCACTGCTTCGAGACTCGTACCTCTACCGCAACGGTTTTCGTACCCTCTTTTTTCGGTCGTTTTTTTGTTTTTTTGTGAGTTCTCGGAGGGTATAGTGTGCATGCTTTGTTTGCTAATCGCTGGTGTTAAGAGATCAGCCCAATTAACAACAAGTAGAACAATCAATCGCCTGATTACATCACATTTATGTATATATGAATGCGCGTGTGTGTGTTAGTGTGCGTATTTGTTCTATAAACAATCACCTCCCCGCTGATTGCTTTCATATTTTTCATTTCAGCTATTATTAAAAATTATGCACGCTTTATAGCTCGCTTACAAGTCCATAAAAATGAATGAGGGCAAAAACATAACCTCAAAAAAACTAAATAAAAAATAAACGAAAACGAAAAAACAAGTAAAAACGTCATCATCGACTGCAGCGAAGCGACAATACCCTTCACAGTTGCATTTCTTATAGCATAAAAGTTAATAAAAATATCTTTATCTTGATTTTGAACGATTAGTTTATATGGCAGCTATATGCTAGAGTGGTTCAATCTGAAAAATTTTTTAAAGGCTTGTAGCACTGCCTTATAGAATAATCTATGCCGAATTTCGTGAATATAAATTGTCAGCTAAAAATTTTTTCTATACAAGCACTCGATTTTGAACGACCAGCTTATATGGCAGCTATAAGTTACAGTGATCCGATTTAAAAAAATTTTTCGTTGATTTGCAGCGTTATCGTAGTGAGTCAACTATACCAAATTTCGTGCAGATAATTACTCAAATAAAAAATTTGTCATATAAAAACTTGATTTTGCTCAATCAGTTTGTATGACAGCTATATGCTATAGTGGTGCGTTATCAGCGATTACTACAAATAAGTAGCGTCTTGGTGCGAAAAGCACGTATACAAAATTTCAGTTCGATATTTCAAAAACTGAGCAACTAAATGGCAAACTTATTATACCGCGTTTAGGGTATAAAAGAGTTTCAACGCCCTAACGACTTGTGCGTAAATAAAAAATATAATATTTTTCGCATGGCTAACTCCTGCCATACAATGCTGGTCAAGCAGTCTAGCCTATTACTAAACGCATTCCGACAAAAACGCATGCTTATACACACACAAATATATGTATGTGTATACATATAATCAAATATATCCTTTATATCCTCTTCTTGTTGATTTGCTAAGTCGCACGTGAGAGTCGCCAACTTAAGGAACATGCATTGTAGGCTTATCTAAATAAATATGCATGTATTTTTGTATGTATGTATGTGTGTATGTGTGTATATATGTATGTGTATACGTGCCTGCCTGTTTAAATAATCATGGTCAATTAGTTTTATTTAACTACAGCTGTTAAACAATTTAAAAGGACAAATAGCAGCAGGATCAACGGCGCTACTTGATTGCGGCCAATTCAATGTGACAACCAGCTGTGCGTGTTATCCCACTCTCCGCTCCACTTACCTACATTTCAGCACTCCCTCTCTCTCTCTCTCTTTCTCTCTTTCTCTCTTTCTCTCTCTCTGTGCCACCTGCGGTTGGTTGCAGCTAAGCTTTCAGTTAGCCTGCTTGCTTTGCGCAGTTGGTTGCGTGTGCAGTCCACGCAATGTCCTGCGTTTGCAGTTAGCCAACAACAACAACAACAACAGCAATTTAAAAATGCATTCAACCATTAAGTAATGCGTGGTTTAAGCGGATTAGATTGTTAAGCATCAGCGCTTAATCACTTGCATGAAGTTCAAAAGTATTATCCTTGATTACTCGTGTTTAAATTTTATTTGACATGTGTGATCTTTTGCAGTTTAGTGGTTGTCTCCAGCTGTTTTGCTGGCCTTTGTTTGCAATAACACTAACAATTATGAAAACCTGCTAATTAGCGACCACTTAGTTATACAGAGTTTGAGGTTAGCTTACATCCGGTTGAGGTTTGAAGAACTTCGTAGTTCAGTCAGTTTCTTCGATTTCCAAACAATTCTCAAGAATTGAAATAAATTCTCGGTATCACTCTTTTGCTCGCATCCGCTTAGTTTTGCTTGTAACCAGTGTAGAGCCCGGCTTATTTGTTATGCTGGCCAACTAAAACCAGTAGAAGAGTTTGCTAATACAGCGACTCTCAAATGATTTCCATACAAAGTGCTTTTATACCTTAGGTGCCGTTTATAAACCTTTGTCTTCTTATTGGTGGTTGAGGCTTGTTTCTAGACTCCTTGCGTGATGAGGAATTTTAGAGCTCTTTTCCAGAATTTAAAGAGTCGGAATGCTTTTAGAATGTACCGAGACCTAAAAAAGCCTATTATTTGGACTGAGATTCTACTTTTTAGGTGCTTTTCGCTGTTTAATCCCATATAGTTCTTTTTTTCCTTATAAAATTTCTTACTCTTATCTTCGTCCTATGTCTTTATTCCTCCTGTGAATATTTAGTTCGAATTCGAAATTGAATGTTTTTAAATTGTCCTGCCGCGACCTCAAGCTTTTTGTGGTGAATTCATGTTTGGGACACAAACTCTATACTTTTGGCCTCTTTTCTGGTTTGAGATTCGTCTTTTTAGGTCTTTATAGCGAACTCGAATGCTTTTAGATTGTCTCGCTACCTTAAACTTTTTTTTGTGGATACGTTTCTGAGACATAAACTCTATCTGTACTTTTGGTGTTCTTGGCGTATGGCTCCACTTTTTGAGGGAAGAAAAAATATGGTCCTTCTAATATTTTCGTTTTAAGTTTTTCTATATAGTCCTATATAGTCTATAAGTATTACCGGTTTGCCTAGTTCGTTAACATTCCGAAGCGCTTCGAAAAACTTGCAGCGTTTTAATGATCTAGAACTGAACGATATTCCTAAATTCTTTGACCTCTTTATAAAAATTTAAGCACGGATGCTGAGTTTAACATTTTTCATTAATTTAACTAAGATTTTGAGAAGCGTAGAAACTTTAGTATCCATTTTTTCCTTCTAATACCTTGAGGAGGTCTAAGGATTGTTTGAACAGCTGTGTTACTGTGCTTTTTTGAGATCTTTGTGATTAAGGGTTCCAATTATAAAAATTTGAGTGATCTCCTAACCGATCTTGCATTTTAAGATCAGATATTAACGACATATAATTTTTTTGTGGTCTGAAGTCGAACCCTCCAACAAGTTTGTGGGTATTAAAATCACATTATAGCAGTGAAGAGTGATTTCGCTGATAGCTTTTCATTTTAAAGAGGACCCGCAAAGCAGTGCAAATTTTCCACCGTGAAACTACTTCCGTGTGTGGTTTTCAGCTTTTCCCTTATACCAGAAAATCGAGAGCAATGATACGAGTACGTTTTCAGAGTCTTCTAGAGCTTCTAAAGCACCTATGGCCACTGAGTATTTGAGTCTGGTGGCAATCCAATTCTCCATGTTGTCTATCTATTCACGAATGTATATCCGGAATCTGTCTGTGGGTCCATCGTGCTTTGCATGAAGTTTGGCACCGTTGCTGTTACATTGAGCTGCTTTTGATTCTCTCCTCTCTTTTTGCTGCGGTAGACGTCGCTGATAAGTTATATATTCGCACGAATTCATCTGTCTGGATGTCAATCGGTGCCTGGTGAAATTTGCTTTACATGTCGTATTTTCCACGTGCTCCTTGAATTTGAGTCTTGTGTCCACTACTACACTAAGGTACTTCAACTGTGGCTGTGAAGTATTCTCACATTCTCCTACGGTGAGCGATATCTTTTCTTCAATTTTCCTGGAGCTTATGAGCAAGACTACTGTTTTCTGCGCAGCCAGCTCTAGAATCATCGTAGCAAGCCATCGGCAGTATCCTTAGCGCCCCGTCGTACATCAGGTTCCATAGTAGTGGGCCTAAAACCGAGCCTTTCAGTACTCCACTGAAGAGAATGTAGCTCTGAGCGCCTTCGTCCGTGCCGAATAACAATTTCCTATTTTGAAATTAACTCATTATAATATTTTGCCAGATCTATCACCGTACACATGTTTTGCATGCGATTCACTTCCGTCTGAAAGACGTGCTGTTATATAACCAACTATCTTGCTTGATTTTGGTAATTTTTTAATTAATAATAATACTAAGCGTGCAAAAATTGATTAAGAACATGGACAAAACAAAATTTCATGCTTCGCTACAAATATTTCGGAAGAGGCTGCGCTCTTCTTACTCAATGAAAGCGCGGCTTTTAGGTTAGGTTGGAATTCAATGCAAGACAATTTCAAAGACAGATGTGAAAGGCAATTTAAATTTAACTACAACTGAGTGTGCATACGTTTGAATGTGTATGGATGTGTATGGATGTGTGTCTGGACTCTTCACTGCCTCAAATACATACATTTTAGACCGTGCCGAGCTTCTGGTTCTGCACGATTTGACATGCTTCCAGTTAGTTTTCAATTTCGTTGTCACATTTGTGGTCAACCAAAGCAATGAACCATTGTCATATACATACATATGCAAATAAACACTAATGTATGCACATACGTACATGTGAGCGTGTGTATGTAGGTAGCGATGATGTAAAAATGGCACGCCATTACCATAAACCTGCATTAAACCGTATAACTACTTCTCGAAAGGTATGCAAATGTGGCCGGCAAAAATTCAAAAACAAAACATATTGAAATCAAAGAGCAACAACAAAAATCGGAGCTACTAAATTACTATAGAAGATCAGCAGCGGCAAGTACTCATGGCCAGACAGGCCATGGCACGGGGGCATGGCATTATGTGGAAGAACTCGCGACGGGGCATAATTGTTTCGGCAGTCGGCATTTGACGTCATTTGTTTACACGCTGTGCCCTCTTCGCCAAATAACAACAACAACAACAAATGCAGCATCAACATCAACAAGAACCGCACTGCCAAACTGGGTGTTGCCTGGTATTCTTTTATTATACGAATATTTAGCGATTTTCAACACCTTCGAACGAGCGAGCGAACACAGCCGATAGCAAAGTGCTCGCGATCCTTAAACAAAAACACACTGTACATTTGTTGTATAGAGTTGATGCATTCACATTTTGAGCAAACTGAACATTAATAAGCAACAATTTCTTTAATATACACTCGTTTATTTATTATTTCTTATGTCTTGTTTTTTTTTGCTCACCTCTTCCAGATAAAATCCAATGATGGACTGCCACAGCGTATCTGCTCGAAATGTAGCGCGCAATTCTACATTATCCACAAGTTTCGTCGTAAATGCCTCAAGGTACAAATCAGATTGCGTTCGCTTTTCGACAAAACCCAGTGTTGGGAATATGAAGAGCTGTTGGCGCGAGTGGCGGCCGAGCAAACGGAGGAACAGCCGACCGCGCTGCCTCCGCAGACGAAATCGAAGCCAAATAATTGCCAAAGCCGGCGCAACCAGGAGACGCAAACCACAGACGAGCTGGAGACCGCGTTGAGCGTGAATCTGCCACCGGTGTTGGACATTGGCAACGATTTAATTAACGATAACTACAGCAAATCTCCGCGTACGGGGCTGGAACTCAACGTTAATGCGGCCAATGCTGCCAAACCCGGCCATACCGGCAATGCGGCTAATAATACGACGACGAGTCTGAGCGGTAATGGCAACAGCAGTGAGACGTTCAAGTTGTCTGCTGCAGAGAAGACAGCAATCGCCGCAACAACTACAGCAACAACCACAATAGCTACGGTACGAACGTCCTCCCCTTGCGCGATACAAAAGCCATTACTGGGCGTTGAACCAACAAAGCCCAAAACGAAAGTGCCAAACAATGATTTGACGACGTTGGATGTTGAAGCGGCTCTGGGACGTGATGTAAATAGGCGGCGTGGCGGTCGAAGCGTCGATCAAGAGTCACTGCTGGCAACGCATATTATTTTTAAGCCCACAACGGCGGCGGAACGTACAAAAGCCAACAAGAGAACAGCCTCACCAACAAATCCAACGGCTGTGTTGATGCGAACGCGATCGGCGCGCAAAAGGCCGATTAGTTGCCAGCAAGCAAGCAATGAGGATGAATTATCCTTGGCCGCACGGTTGAAAGATGAGGCGCGAGCAGATGATTGTCTTGCCGCTGTTAATGACGTTGATGATGATGATGACGATGAGGTGAAAAATGAGGCATTGGCGCGGACAGACGACGAAATGCCGACCGACGCCGACCAGTCTGTGGAGGCCATAGCCAAAACGGCGTCGCTATGCGCGTCTCCAACTCCATCTCCGACGTACTCGAGCGGCGAGCCAAAGCATGCCGAAAATTGTGTGCAACGCGAGAAACGTGCAAGGGAGCGGGAACGGATACGAGACGATGTTGGCGAATGTGTACGCGAAGGAGAACGAGAAACAGAAGCGGAAATCGCGTCAGCAGCAGTATTTATGGATACGCGACACGCCCACTCGTACACATCGACGACTAAAGGGGTGATAGAGACGGAGGCGGTGGCGGCGATCTCATGTGATGCGGACACGTTAATAGCGCGTTGTGGCGGTGATTGCGGCGGCAATGTTGTTAAAGCTATCACAGATGAGCCTCTGACTGAAATTTCGAGTTCAACGCGGCACAACAAGGTAGACGACGACCACGTCGTCGATTTGTTACAACCAGCTGTTGTTGTTAACACTGCTGAGGCAACACCAATGGACGTCGACACATCGTCGGTGCAACAGAAACCGATTAGCGGTCAAGCGGTCACAAAAACACCAACAATTGCTAATAATGCCGAAACGAGCGCGACTACAGCGGCGGCGGCAGCGGTGGCGGTGGCGGTGACGGCGGCGGTAGAGTTAACTAAAGCACCGACGAATGATGTACAAAGCAGTAAACAAACAGTGGAAGCGTCCGAGATTAGTAATTTGCCAATTTTGCCGGCAACAACGACGAATACGACGACGTGCAACAACGAGGCTGTGAAAGATGGTGCGGCTGCTTTGCAGATAATTGCCAGTGAAACTGATGCAAGCAAGGCGGCGACGTCGGCGGTAGTTGGGGCTAATAATAAGGGAGTTGCTGGCAACACTTTAAATTCAAGCTTGAATCGCACTTCGAGTCTGAGTAATGTACAGGACGACGGCTGCGGTGTTGGCGGTAAGCATCATTTGCAAACTGATGAACGTTTGGCTGCTGAAAATGTGTCTGTTACCGTAGACGGTGATGGTAATGGTGATGATGAAGGCGTTGAAACGCTAATGGCAACAGTTGAACAGCCAAGACCAACAACAGCTGAGCACAAAGACAACATTGAAACTATTACCACTGTGTTCTCAGCAGAAACCGAACTACTAGAAACCGCAACCGCAATAGATCCCAACTCCGAGAGCGCGGTATCCGCTTTCATAACGAAAGCTGCGCTTAAAGCTTACAGCACCTCGCCGAAATGTCGTTCGCTCGCACGTCGCCATATGCAGCACAAGCTGCGACGTACGCTGAAGGGACCCATCGTCCACTTGCTCGCCAACTCGCCTGCCTCTACATCGGCCGCCGCGGCGGCTTTCACCGCTATACATTACAAGAAGAAGCAAGTACGACGTAGCCTTACAAAACTAACGTCTGAGCGCGCGACCGCTCTGCTCGATGATGAGGCAACCACAGTGGCGACGGCCAGCAACGATATTGACACTAGTAGTATAGCGGAAGGCGCTGACTCTATGACGCTACCAACACAACCAACATTCTCCTATTATGCGACAGCGCGTCGTGGTCGTCGACGACTTAAATGGCGTGCACGCTCTCGCCACCCTTGTTTCGATAAACACTCACGCACAGAGAGTGCGTCAACCGATTGTGTTGTTGACGTAGATAAGGCTGAGTCGGTGACACGGCTACCCTCATGTTTTGTACGCTTACGGCGCTTAGAAGCCACTGAGTTGTATGAAGAGGTGACAAAGTCTATGACGGCATCAGCCGCAACATTTGCAATGCAACACACGAACGAAACAGATGTTCACACAGATCCGCTAATAGACAAAGAATACATAGCATTAAAAGTCACGGACGCAACTGAAGACGTGTCCAATGCACGCTTAGTGCTCAAACGTAAACTAGCAGCCGATGAAAGCGAAGGCTCACAATCTACGCGCTCACCTTGGCGCACCAAAGCCGAAATGAAGGAAAGCCTACAGAAAGAAACTTCTATGGATATTGTGGAAGATCAACTACTACCGCCCACACCAAGCGAACCAACACCGTTTGTGATGCCCACCGAAACCCAAAAGACTGATTTATACCTAACTGAGACGGCTTACAGCACAGATGGAGATAGTAACACGACAACCGCAGGCGGAATTTGCATAGAGCGACGCAGCAAACGTATTAAGAAGCGACGAAAATTATTAGAGGAAACGAAACGACGTGACAATGCCACCGACGGCAAAGTGATGCCCATTATTTTGAAGTTAGTCCAAGAGAAACTTCCGGAAGCGTGTGACTCGTGCGCCACCAAACAAACTTCTGATAAAACAAGCCTTACGCCGAATTCTCAATGCGCTTTGCCACGCCCACTGACAGCAGCGCGTTATCATGTCGTTGGCAGCTTGTCCAAGCCACAGAATGTAGAGGTACCGAGCAGTGAATCTCAAAAGCGACGTCGCTTCCGTCCAAAACGCTCGTGCTGTCGCGAAAACTGCAACTTGACTGATGACGCAGCCACAACGGAGGACGAGCACGCGCCAAATGTGATACACAAACCAGACAACACCACCCTACCGCCACAACTTATCAGCCAAAATAAGGGCAAAATGGTAATAGATAATGTAAATATATTGAACGTCAATACTTGTGGTGAGTCCACCAAAGAAAATTGTGATAAGAATAAGAAGAGCGTCGCAATGACCTCTACATCTGGCACGTCGGTCGGCTCAAGCTCGGGCATGACTTTGCCCAGCCAAATAGTGTCTTTCCCACCCGTTTTACCAGCGCTCACATTAACTCAAAGTGAACCAGTGAATACCGCTGAAGCCTCAACTACTGATAAGCCGTCAATTTCTGCCGTTAAGTTGACGCCAACTAAAGCTGCGCCTGCCACCTCAATGTCTCTAAAGACCTTTTCTACACTTATGTCCAACACAACAAAGTCTTCGTTATTTACCTCTCCAGTGAAATCGGATATTATAGAGTCACCCACAAAATCTTCATCGTCACCTGTGATGGCAAAGACGACAACGCTCACAACGCCAACATCAGCTTCAAGCGCTAACACCCAGCCAGTGTCCGTTCTCTTACGTAATCAGCTAATAGTGCGCGTACCGCTCTCTATACTTTCTGCCGATTTCCAAAAGAAATTCCTGAAAACATCAAACGTGCAGAAAACACCAATCAAAGCGACCTTATCCGACACCGCAACGGCAACTGAGACGTCTAAAGTGTCAGCTTTGACAGAAAAACTGACGACGAGTTCCCAAGAGACAGAGAAGGCAGAAACAGCTGAGCTCGGCCATAAAAAAGTTGATGCCAGAGAGCCTGCACAAGCCAAGGAAAATAATAACATGCACAGTAATAGAGATGGTGTGTCTGAAGGTTCCATAACATCGACTGAACTACCGCATGCCAGCCACATGCAGTCAGCTAACGAAGGCCAAATTTCGAAAGTTAACGCACAAGCAGCGCAGTTCCAAGCCGATGCCACTAAGGCACAACTTATGCCTTACAGCGGCTATGCTTGCGGCAGCAGCCAGTACGAGAGCGAGCAAAGTGATTTTATGGGTTTCAGCGACGGTACTGGGTCAAGTCCGAATCGGCGCGTAGAATGTCTATCGAACAACAATGCTTTATATTCGAGCTGCGCCGTACCAACAATTTCAACACAGACCCCAGCGTCCACGGAAACTTTGACTGATGCAAAATTGCATGAATTCATAAGTGAATTCGCGCCTGAGTTCGCTGATGAGTCCGAAGCGCCGCAAGCCAACGAATTGCAAGCCACCTTGCCAGCCGGCGAAGTGACCGCTGCATTACTCGCTGAAGCTGAGGCCGAGACAGTTGCAACACAGCAACATACACAGCTGCTAAGCGAAACGAACTTGAGTGAGATGCAGGATGTGGAGAACACACTAAGTGGTATACTTAACGAAATGCAGGATCAACACATTTACACGCCAGTCTCGTCCAGTGCCGATGACTTTTTCGCACAATCCGTGTACTCGCCACTCTCCGAGCCACCAACCACGCCTACACACAGCATGTACGCCGAAAGTCCGCTCGGAGGCGTCGGCAGTGTGGGCAGCAGCAGCATGGCCGGCGGTGGTGGCAGCTTGTCGGTGGCCTCCAGCCCTTACGTCCAACACATGCATATGGAACCGGCAAGCGTAAGCAGTGGACAAATGTCAGAGCCATCACCACTATCGGCGCCGATGTCCGTCGGTCCACCGACACATCAGCAGCAGTCGACGAAGCAAGCGCAGGGTGCCGCTGCTGGTTATGGCAAGCAATATGGCAATAAATACGGTGAATGCTTCACGGAAGACAGTACACAGTCGGAGTTGATCGGCTTCCAAAATGATATACCCTGCTTTGAGAACATTGAGTTGGTGGGAGCAGCTGCCAACAATGCGTCAGCTAGTCCGGCAAGCAGCCAAAATGAGCAAAGCCCGCGTGACTTAGAGATGCACGCATTAGCGGCGGTGTCTCTTGAGGAGGCGACTAATTGCAAGGTGGGCGTTGCAAAGGCGGATACTCTACAGTATATGGGCACTGACATGAACGCCTGCGTCAACGAGACTAACAACGGTGTGCAGGTGCATGCGCCTGCAACGGACTTACCCGCGGAGTGTGGTGCAGACGATGGCTCTACGAAGGAGTATTCAGTAGATAGCGCGGCGTTCGCGCAGCTGCTGAATGACATCCAGGAGACAGAGCGAGTGGTGGAGCAACGTGCGCGCGCGCAGGCGCAAGAGGATAAAGCGCAGGATGCAGCGGTGCAGAAGAAACAGCAACACCGACGGCAGCAGCAACATGTAGTACCGCAACCGCAACAACAACAACAACACCAGCATGCGTTGCAGCAGCAAATGCTGCCAGCAGATGGTGCGCCGTCGCAGCAACTAATTCAACAACGACAAATGGCGCAACAACAACAGCTGCCGCAGGCTGAGCTACTCCTGCAACAGCAACGTGAGGAAGAGTTACTCAAACAACAGCAGCTGCTGCAGCAACAGCAGCAACAACAAGAGCATCTGATGCAGCAGAAATTGTTGGAGCAACAACAACAGGAACAGCTAATGCAGCAACAATTGTTGGAGCAACAACGGCGACACCAACAGCAGCAGCAGCAACAACAGCTGTTGGAACAACAACGTGAACGGCAGCGACAACAGCAACAACAACAGCAGGCGTTGGAGCAGCAACGCAAACAACAACAACAGCAACAGCAGCAACGTACACAAATCATTCACCAAACTGTGCTTGCCACGCCCAAGCAACAACACGCACAAGCTCACGCGCACACACAAGCCGGCCAACAACAGAAACAACACTACATCACCTTGCCGCCCAGCTGCGCTTACGAGGCGGCGCAACTGCAACTGGCACAAGCGGCCAACGCCATACAGCCAATACAAAATCTGGGCGTTGGTGTGAACCTGTACGCCCACGGCCTCGGCAGCGGACAAGAAATCCAATGGGCGTCCAGCGCCGATCTCACGGGCCTCTCGCCGGCCATCATCGAGGCGCCAGCCGCCGGCGGTGGCACCACCACCTACTACATTAGCGCCAGCGATTTGTATCAGCCCAATTTGATTGCCACCACCGGTATGTCGCCGCATTTGGCTGGTACAGCGCAGCAACATGGCCATCACCACCAACAACAGCAACAGCATCGCCATGCAATCGAGTTGAACAAATCATCGGTGGTCGATGCGAACGAGAATTATATTGAAGGCGCTGCCTCCGCAGTACAGCAGCGACCATCATGCCAACAACAAGCACAACAGCAGCAACAAATAATGATTGTGATACCGCAAGATTACGGCAAACCCGGCAGTAGCGGCGCCACCCCACAATTGTACGCCACAACCGCCGGCACACCTGAGCCGGCGACCACATATCAATTGTCGCAGGCGCCACAAGCTGTCATCATGCAACCACAAATGACGGGACAACCGCTGCCACACATGTCAACGGTACAGGTGAACGGCATCAATTTGAATCCACAATTTATCGCTTCACCTACAGTGAATTCGGCTCAACGCACTATGCATCAGACGCCGCCTCCGCGCCACATGCAACACTATCAGTTGCACAACGCCACACCACCGCCACACTCAGCCGCCGCGCAGGTTGCCAATCGGCCGCCGCGCTGCGCTTCAACACCCTCTGCATCGCACTACCAACAACGACAACAACATCCGTCACAACAACAAATACAACTGCAAGCAGTGCACGGCACGCCGCAAGTACGCATGTTGCAGCACACGCGCGCACGTCAACCCGCCATGCAGCAACTACAATTGATCCAACCGCATCCGCAACCGCAAACAGCAAAACCAATTGCCACAATCGCAGCTAAACCAAGCAATGCCGGCAACGCTGGCACATCCTCGCAAAAAGTCAATTTGGTTTGTCGCTTCTGTCACAAACGCCCCAAGTTTACCAGCAATCTCGACTATAGCAATCACATTATTGCCATGCATCCGGTGGAGACGCCATTCAATTGTCCCCACTGCCCGATGCATTTCACGCGACGCGTAAAACGTCAACAACACATTGTCGAAGAGCACGGCGCACAGCGCTTCCAATGCGCCCAATGCGGCCAAAGTTTCTGCACGCAACGCGCACTCGATCAGCACTTGCAACGCGCCCATGCATTGGAGCCAACGCAGCCACTGCAAACGCAAGCATCAAAACAATCGCCCGCACAGGCACAGGCGGGCGGTGCACAGCAACATGTGTCGCGGCAGCAAACACAAAATTTGGCGACCGCACAGCCGACGGCAACGCATCAAATGCAACAATCATCACAGCGGCGCAAATGTTTCCTGCAACAGCGTCCTACGTGGCTGGAGAGTCGCCATCGCAACGCAGCAATGGCCTCGGCAGCAGCAGCCGCCGCCGCGTCCACCAATTCGCAAACGTCGATGGTGCGTGTCGAGGATGTGCATCTGCAAGTGTGCGACGATGCGGCTAAAGGCAAGAAACGTAAGTGAATCTATAGTCATTTGATTTGTATTATTGTTAGATGTGGCTTTGTTTTCGTTTTTTATTTATTTTTTTTGCGTTGTACGCTGCTAGTTTATGAATAGAACAAAGCAGAAAAATGTTGAGATGCGTTGAAAAATGTCTTTTGAATATTTATTGTACATGCGTGCAGGCGTACACTTGCATCCGCCGCTATTTGCGTGCCATTTATAATTCACACTTGCGTTATATGCCCTTCACGTAATGTAATGTGTAGTGGGGCAGAAGTGTGGCTGTTTGCCGTATTAGTGAGGTTTAGAGTTTTGTAACTAAGAATTGTGATTTTAATCGCCGTTTGTTTACAAATCGGTGACCCTTATGTCGGTCGATCGATTAATCGTTCAATGTTAAACAAATATGCAAATAATTAGAGAATGAATAATATTTTATTTTAAAAATAGAATAAATAATAAATAGTTATAAATGATTAAATAAGTAAAAAAAGTAAATAAAATGTAATAAAATAAAAATAAAAAAAAAAAAATAATTATTGTTTCTGTAAATAATCGAAAAAATCGATTAATTCTTATAATTTTTGAAAAATCTTTAAAAATATATGTATATCTAAAATATATGCAAATTTACAAATATTAAAATTTAATTGATTATCGATAAGTTTTTTACAAATAAAATTACAAAAAATATTTTTAAAAAAATTAAATACATTTTCGAAAAATATAACTTTTAAAATATTTTTGAATAATAATGCTTTTGAAATGTGTGCAAATTTACAAATATTAAAATTTAAATGTTTATCGAAGAGTTGATTACAAATGAAATGACCAAAAATATAAACAAAAATTTAATAAATTTGCGAAAAACATAATTTTTGAAAATCTATTTGAATACGCACACAATATAATGCTTTTGAAATGTGTTTGTAAATTTAGAAATATTAAAATTTAATCGATTATCGACAAGTGTACAAATAAAATTACCAAAAATATTAAATAAAATTTTTTTAATAAATTTTCGAAAAATATAAAATTCTAAAATCTTTTTGTATATACATTTATGCTTTTGAATAGTTTGCAAATTTATAAATATTAAAATTTAATCGATTCTCGACATGTTTATTACTAATAAAATTATCAAAAATCTTAAATAAAAAATTGAAATATGCAAAGTATGCGAAAAATAAAGTTTTTAAAAATCTATTTGAAATACATACCTTAAAATGTGTCCGTAAACTTAGAAATAATAAAATTTAATCGATTATCAATAAGTTATTTGTAGGTTAAAAGACAAAAAATATTTAATAAGAATTTTTGGTTTTTACATTTGAAACAATGTTTTCTGGTTTTTATAATGCAAATAAAGGTTTCATCTTAAGCGATCATAAAAAGTAGGTATTAAAAAAATTTGTTGACGATTTTAAATTTTTGAATAATTAAAATAAATTTGTTTAATTTTGTGTTAATGACTTGAAATAAAAATTTGTTTTTTAATCAAATCGTATAATATAATGAATGGTAGACCAAAAATAAAAATTTTGTTAGTTTCAAAAACAAGTAGTATGTTGAGAAATTTATTAAAAAAATATATGTCAAATAAAAAAAAATATATATATATAAAAAAATATTAAAAAAAACAAAATCTCGATAAAGCCATGAACTTTTTAATTTAATAAAAAATATATACAAAAGTAGATATAAAACATTATAAAAAAAATTAACTTAATGGATTAAGTATAAAAATCTAATGTAAATAAAAAAATAAAAACAAAAATAATTATTTCACCATAAAAGAAAATAAAAATATAAATAAATAAAAAATTATAAAAAAATATAATGAAATAAATTTAAAAAATTAATATAAATAAATAAATAAAAAAACGAAAAACAAAAATAACTATTTCAACTTAAAAAAATATTTAACTGTTTCTCTCATATGCGGACTTTTAACTTAACATTAGTATGAATTTTAGTGCTTTTTGAGAGCTTTTCAGGGTTTTTTGTAAATTTTTTGAATTTAGAATATTATTTTTCACCAAAAAAATTTTATTTTCATTACATAATATTATTGTCAAAAAGGCTCATATACTTTCCTAAAACTTTATGCGTTAACCTAAAAAAATTACTTTAGCTTAATTTAGTTTAATCATCGAATTTGAGTTAAAGTAATTTTTTTACAGTTCAAATTAAGGAAAGTTATCGACTATTGCAATAAACGAAACAATTTTGGCATCTCCATAATACATACATATGAGCTCCGACATAACCTTATTTTTTTTTAGTTTTAGCTAATTATCGATTATGTATATCAACAGATAAAATTATACCATTCTTATGAATATAGAAGCTTATATATAGCACTTTCTGGCATTAAAGGCTTTTTAAACACTTTTTTTAGTTAGTTAGCTAATTATCGATTAATTCAATCAAACGATAACATTCAACCATTCCTATCTATACAAAAGCTTATTTATAACACATTCTGACATTAAAAAGCTCCTTACGATGTGCTGTTCACTACTACTATAGCATTTGACCCCAGCGCCCTGGACCCTAGTGTGTCTAAACCAAAAATCACACACTCCACTGCAAATAATTTGCACATGTTGTGCAGGGTATAAGGAAATTCACGTCAATTCATTGTCATAAAATTATGAGTATATTCCGTTAGCTTGCTCGTGTATTCGTTTATTCGTTTGTTTTTCACTTAGCTACATTGCGGTCTCCTTTAATATCCCAAATTAACAATGGCAAGCGAAGGCACAATGCTCGTTTGCGAAGACATCATCAGCGCACTTGATTCACATTCATATTTTGTGCACAACAAAAACACTCACATACACATACGTGTACATACATATATAGAGGCATACAAATGCATTTGATGTTCTTGCTTGGGCATTATAAAACACAAATTTCACTCTAATGAATGAAGTTATTTATAAATTTTGTAAGCAGAGCAGGCAAACGCTGACACACACACACACACACACACTAACAAATACATTTGAACTTTTATGAAGCGTTTTTCACAGCGGAAGTTTAATTTTAGCGACGACTTCACGTTTCATAAATAGCAAAATAAAGAAAGGAAAGGAGTTCGAGGCATGCGTTCTACATATGTATGTCATTGTGTGTAATTGTATGTTTATCCAAGCGAGATTTCCGGTACAAGTACTAAATACTCTTCTAATGTGCATAAATGCGTTAAGTTATAAATATGCCGGTGGTCGGTCGATGGCCTAAGTCAAGCAAGTGTGATAGGCTTTTAGGGTGGCAGCGCGCACAGAACAATTGTTGACACAGGTCACAACAGCAATACATACACATATGTACATAGATGAGTTTATGCGCATTCACTATTGCTCAGCCAGCGCTTCTATTGTAACTTCAAAGGAAAATAGCAAAATAGCAAAACTTTGTAGTTGCGCTATCTATTGCACGCTTTTTCAGCTACTAAATTTTCTAATACAAAAACAACAACAAAGCGAGTCATTAACGTTGTAACACTCGTTAATTAACTGCCACCTCTAGTCCGCAGCTATTCCATTATAACGTCACACTTCAATTGCTGTTGTTGTTGTTATTGTTATTGTTTTTTGCGGCTTTGTGCATCCAATTGAGTGTATAATCACAAAGTTGAATGCGAAAGTGCGAAAATAGACAGCAAACACTAATTAATTGGACGCAGTAGAGTGCAAATATTGTGGGAGAATGAAGAAATACGAAAAATAAAAATTCCAAATTAAATACAAATAACAGTTAAATAAGATTAATAATTAAATAGAAAAAAGTTACGAAAAATATAAAATTAAAATTAACTGCAAAAACATTAAAAAATTTCTAAATGTAAACTAATAAATGTGAATGATACATATATAAAGATAAAAAATTAAAAATAAATTTTGAATATAAGAAAAGTTAAAAAATATCAAAAAATATATTAAATAAATTCAAAATTTATTTATAATTAAAAAAAAATATTTATTTTAAAAAGTGAAAATGATTTTAAAATAAAATTTAAGTTGAAAGTTTTAAATTGCCACTCAAAATTATTTCCGAAAAAAAATTTGATTTCAAGAAAATTTAAGAAACATCGAAAAAATATAAAATAAATTCTAAAATTATTAATATATATATAAAAAATAAGAATATATAAAATAAAGAAAAAACAAAAAGTCAAAAACCATTAAATTTAAAAACAATAAAATTTGAAATATATTAATAAAATATAAAGATGAAAAATTAATTAAAAAAAATGTATATTAAAATAAAAAAGGAAAACGTTTTTCAAATAAAATTACTTACTTACTTTTAATTGAAATACAAATTTATTAAAAAAAAAAAATTAAATTACAGAGAATTCAATAAAATTCAAATCACAAAAAATTGAAAGTATTAAATTTAAAATTGATCAAATATAAAGACGAAAAATTAATTAAAAAATACTGTTAAATTTAAAAAAAATGAGAATGATTTCAAAATAAAATTTTAGTTAAAAACTTAAAATTGAAATTCAATATTATTTTGAAAAAAAATTTAAAAATTAGAAAATTCAAAAAATATCAAAATATTCAAAATTATGTAAATATTGTATAAATAAATAAATTAAAAACCTGAAATTAAATAAAATTAAATTATAGATAAAAAAATACGAAAAATATTATATTAAAAAAGAAACAAAGTCAAAAAAAATATATTTAAAATCAATAAAATAAAAAAAATATATTAATAATAAAAAGATTAGAAAAATTAAAAAAATAAAAAATAATATTAAATTATAAATAAAAATATGAAAATTATAAAAATTAAATAAAAATAAACATATGTACATATGTATATGTATGTACATATATTGCAGACCAAATAAAAACCGAATTAAAAAAATATCTAAAACTAATAAAAAATTTAATTTTAGGTTTAGTAGCTTATAAAAAAATAACAAAATAAAATAAGTAAAAACAATATATTGCAAATAAGTAAAGGGTTTTAAATCAATAACTAATATAATAAATATGAAAAAATTTAGTTCTCTTCTTCAAAAATTATTAAATTAAAATATACTAAAATGAAAGAAAAATAACTAAAAAATCTACACAGTTAAAAAAAATCAGTTTAAATCTTTCAAAAAGTAAATAAAATTTATCGCTCATTTTCATTTTTCACCGCTTGAAAGTGCTACCATCCATTGCATGCACGGACCACCCACGGTTGCATTTCTTACTTAAACACACAATATATATATATTAAAGAGAAAATGTTTGCGCCCTGACCACACACAAACTTAATTTGTCTCCATTATTTCAATAATTGCTTGACAAAGCTACTTTTGGCTTAAGGGCTGCTGCTTCTTCTTTACGACCGTTAAATGGTCTAAATCATTTTCACTTAAAAAGTTATAATCCACTCATAAAGTATGCATGTAATTGTAATCACTGCCTTAATGTATTCCCTTTCATATTTTAACATGCCCACCAAGCGCCTCCTAACCAAAGCGTAGGGCTCACCGCAGTTAAAAACAAACAATTCTCCCAAACAACAGCAACAACAAAAATGTCGAAACCATCGCTTCAACTCAACGCTGAATATTAATGCGCTCTCTGATTAGATTAACATCGTCGCTTGTTGTGTTAGCTGCGTTGTTGTTGTTGTTACTCGAGCAAGCTAACGCTGGAGGAGGAGGGTGGCCTTGAAATCAAAGCTGATGTTTCAATTGCCCTTAATGGCGTTCTTAATTGGTACTTGTCGAGTCATGAATAAACGTTGGCTCGCCTCTGGTCTGGCCGGGCCATGGCATATCATTGAGTTATCACTCTTGAATAATGGCGATTTGGAAATTTCCTAATTTGAGTATTTCCGGTTAAATGAATGCCGAATCGTGTGGGGAAATTCAATTATTTTTAGCCTGGCAAATGTTAATGGCAATCATTTACAATGAAAATTCTCACAAATTCTCACAGGAATAAACTAACGGCGGTGTTACTGAGGCAGCGAAAAGTTAGTATTTCGTGAGAAACTGAACAATCAAAATCAAGTTCTTGTATGGACAACTTTTTTATTTGACTAGATATCTTCACCAAATTTGACATAGTGTATTGTCCAAAATAAGACTAAAATCTTTGCAGAATAAGTTCAGATCGGACGACTATAGCATATAGCTGCCATACAAACTGAACGCTAAAAATCAAGTTCTTGTATGGAAAACTTTTTTATTTGACTAGATATCTTCACCAAATTTGACATAGTTTAGTGCCCAAAGTAAGACTACAATCTCTGCTGAAATGGTTCAGATCGGACCACTATAGCATATAGCTGCCATACAAACTGAACGCTAAAAATCAAGTTCTTGTATGGAAAACTTTTTATTTGACAAGATGTCTTCACCAAATTCGACATAGTTTATTGCCCAAAGTAAGACTACAATCTCTGCTGAAATGGTTCAGATCGGACTACTATAGCATATAGCTGCCATACAACCGATTAAAATCAAAATTAATATTTGTTTATACCGTTTCAAGATAAAAGAAACGAACCTGTGTAGGATATTATTGCTCGGTGCAACCGAAGTTAACATTTTTTGTTTTTATTTTTGGGTTTTTTTTTCTTATTTGTTGTATTTTCTGCAATCAAAGTGCATTTAATCACTAAATTACTTAACGTCTAATTTATATGCATTGTTTATTCTCGCCTACAGCCATTGATTTGCAACTGGACACCACGCAATTGAGTGCCGAGTCTACAACTACAACTACAATAACACACAAGCCGTCCGGCGGCATGCACACGCCATCGCCCAGCTCAAGCGGCGGCAAGCCACAACGCATACTCTGCTGTCCCGACTGCGATGACCGTAAGTTGAAAAAAAATACAACAACAATAACAAAAGCAACTACTCGTATAATAATAACATAATAGCGCCAACAACAAATTAATAAATACTTGCATGTATGATATAAATGGACATGAAAATGTGAATTGCGTGTGGAAAATGATTGGAAAATTGAATGCAAACTAGCTTACTAACTAATTCAATTAACTGGCATTAACTTAGTTTTTTCTTTTTTGTTTCGATTCAACAGCTTTCAATGAAGACCATGCGCATGCGCAACCATGCGCAGCACCGCAGCAGCAGCAACAGCAACAACACGAACTGCAAGCGCAAATGCAAAACCAACAGCAGCAGCAACAACAACAACACGGTGACTTCCTCCAACAATTAGAGGACGAAAGTGCATTTGAGGAAGAACAACAACAGCAAAGTGACGAACAATCACTGCAACACCGCGCCAAGCGCGCACACATCACGCTGCCCTCACCCGAGCAAACGGAACCCGACAGCACTTCCACCAACACCGGAACACTGCGACATTTTCGCAAGCGACGCGCCAGCGCCAAATTGGCTGGCATGCCGCTCCAGCAGCCAACTGGTAGTGTTGGCGGCGGTGCCGGTGCCGGCAATGCCAATGCGGCCGCTGCGCTAATGGCGGACAATGCGAACGCCAGCGAAGATGAATTGCTGCTAATGGAACGCGTCTTGCGCACCAGTCATAATTGTCTCTTCTGCGATGCACGCTTCACCAATGACATTGCGTTGCGCAAACATCATCAGCTGGCGCACAGCAATCAAGCCTCCATGCCGTTTGTTTGTTCGATCTGTAAGCGCGGTTTTCGCATGCGCTCCGCCCTCCATCGTCACATGGAGACACACGATAGCGAGGGGCGACCATACGAGTGTACGCTGTGTCATGTGCGCTTCCCGCGCCCCTCCCAGCTGACGTTGCACAAATTGACGGTGCATTTTCTGCGCAAACCGCATGCCTGCGATGTGTGTGGCAAGCAATTTGGCACGGAGAGCGCACTTAAGACGCATAACAAATTTCATGCAGGTAAGCTAAGTGGTTGCAACGCATGCGCGTGAACCTATATTACACATACATACTATATACATACATATGAGTTAAGTGCATTGCTGCGCCGCCGACTGACAGCTGACTGGCTGGCAGCGCTCAGTCGGTTGGCTGGCATTTATTGTTTCGTAAATAAATAAATGTGCATAAAGTACATAAATAAATGCAGATACATACACACACACACACATGCGTGCATATATCCCTTAAAATCCAATTGTTGTAAACAAAAAGCGGCGGTGAAGCTCACTTGGCTGCCGCTTAACCCCTCACATTTGTTGTTGCTTTTTTGTTTTGTGTTTTTGTTGCTAGTTTTGCTAAAAATTGTCGGTTGTGAGTTATTAAGTCGTTAAATAGCTAATACTTATATTCCCAGTACTATACACTAACACTACACTAACACTAACGCTAACTCTATTTTCCGCTACTTCCTGACTATTTTCCGTCTATTACCAACACTACAACAACAACTAGTATTGTTACAATGTATTATATTGCCTTACTACTGTCGGCACTACTCCTTCGGACCAACTTACTGCTTTCCTTCACACACGCGCTGTGCGCCGTCGCCAGTTTGCATGCTCCAGCGGACTTTATGAGCGCGTAGCCAACTGTTTGTGACAAACCTTTTTCGTTGTACTGTAAAAGCTTGTTTTGCACAAACAAAACAACAAACCTTTTATTGTTGTACTTAAAAAGTTTTTTTATTTTTTTTTTTTAATTTTTCTCATTTTTTTCTTGAAAACTTCTTGCGTTTGGTGCTTTTTTTGTAGCAAGCGCTTTTAATTTAAAATAATAGCAAAAACAACAACAAAATTACTTCACCCTTTTCACATTTTTGCGTTTTTAGTTTTATTGCCTTTTAATCTACACTCTACATACATATGTATGTATGTATGTAACAAGTTTATCTAAATTACGGCATGCATACGTACATACAGACATTACTTATTTATAATTACTCCACTATTTGCCGCTATTTTCTATTTGCTTGACATCACATGACGTTTAGCGGAAATGTAAAAAGAAGCAAACAAAAACAATTTATAAGCTTAATGCTTTTAATGGCTCGGTGAAAATGCGGTAATCGCACGCTGCGTGTGTCAACCCGCATAAACCAACAACGTTGTAGCGCCAGCTGTCATAATTTGCCATAACATTCGCCTCTTCCGTTCAGTCCCCATATACATACATACATATCTTTGTTATATATTTAAGTACTTACTGCATTTTCTTTTAATTGCTTCATGGTTTGGCGCTTATGGGTTAGACATGCATATTATTTACCACTGTTGTACTCAATTAAGTCGTCGCCGTAATGATGAAGATGCGCAACTTGCCGTGTGTCTAAGGTATAATAAAGTGTCATACATACCGGCATACATAATTGCGGCTTCAAGTCGTTCACGCTGCAACAGAGTCTAGTGAAGTCACTTTACAGACACACACAATCCAGCATTTGTCATGTGTTTGCTCTACTTCTGTGTCAAAGAAACATTAACTCCACTTTAATTAACTGCATTGATGGCAGCTTCAGCGTGTCATTGACATTACGGTGATTTACTTCATTATTTCATTATAATTTCTGCGAACTAAAAGCAGCTGCTTTGCGCAAAATATGAAGAAAATGTGAACAGAAGAATTTTCATAAAGCGATTTTGGCATAAAAATAAGTTAAAGCACTCAAAAGTGAAAGCTCTTTGCGTAATTTGAAAGAATTTATGCGCACAAATTTTCATTTGAGCTTTTTTACCGTTTAATTAAACAAAAATGAAAGCTTTTTGCGTCAATTGATAGAAATTACGCGTATAAACTTTCTTTCTAACTTTTCCGCCATCTGGAGCAAGCAAAAGTTACATCTTTTTGCGTTATTTGACAATAGTTACGCTTACAAAATTTCCTTTGAGCTTTTCTGCCATCTAGAGCCAACAAAAGTGAAAGCTTCTCACGCTATGTGATATAAATTTTGCTTACAAACTCTCCTTGAAGCTTTTCTACCATCTAGAGCAAACATAAGTGAGAGCTTCTTGCGCTATTTGATATAAATTTTGCTTACAAACTTTCCTACGAGCTTTTCTGCCATCTAGAGCAAACAAAAGAGAAAGCTTCTCGCGCTATTTGATATAAATTTTGCTTACAAACTCTCCTTGACGCTTTTCTACCATCTAGAGCAAACATATGTAAGAGAGAGCTTCTTGCGCTATTTGATATAAATTTTGCTTACAAACTTTTCTACGAGCTTTTCTGCCATCTAGAGCAAACATAAGTGAGAAATAATTTCTTGCGCTATTTGATATAAATTTTGCTTACAAACTCTCCTTGAAGCTTTTCAACCATCTAGAGCAAACATATGTAAGTGAGAGCTTCTTGTGCTATTTGATATAAATTTTGCTTACAAACTTCCCTACGAGCTTTTCTACCATCCAGCCAAAAAGTGAAAGCTCCAGTGTAAGCTCTTCACGTTATTTGAAAAAAAAGTACGCTTACAAATATCATTTGAGCTTTTACACCATCTGTGTGCATCATTATATGCTAAGGATGCGAATTTTCTAAAAAGTTTTTACAGATTCAATAATATATTTTTAAATTTGCTGCAAATTTTATGTGAATGGTGAAAGCTCTGCGTAAGCCGTATATTGAGAGTTGTATTTTTCAAAAGCTAAAGTTTCAACACATATTTCCATCTTATTTCAAAGCTTTTCGAGTCCTCTTCCCTTTAAAATTTGTTTATGTTTATCAATGAAAGCTCTTTCTATGAAAGTTTTATACCGACCAGCTTCAAATATATAGCTTTATTCATTATGACGTTTTAAGAAATATAACAGACAATTATTTTATCAAGAAATTCAGCAAAACTTTAATGTTTTTACTCTTATTTAATTTAATTTGTTTTTAAACACATTTTATTTTTATTTCGCCATAAAAAAATAGTAAAGCTTCTTCATTAGTTGCATCAACAATAAAACCAAAATATTGCTTTAAAGTATTTTTTATTTAAGTAAATTTTTAGCTGGATGTTACTCAAAATTTTTCGTTTAAAAAGTATGATACCGTATTAGCAAAAAATTTTATTTTTATTAAAAAATAAATAAAATAATTTCGCTTGTGGAATATGTATGTCTAAAAATAATTATAATAAATATTCGATACGCATTAAAAAATAATTTATATAAAACTAAAAAAAAACTGTTATCAAAGCTTCTAAGAAAATATTTTTATGCTGTTGTATTCATTTGAAATAGTTTTGAAAACGTAATATTTTTTCAATATTCCCGAAATCATTTTTTTAATTTTTTAATTTATTTATTTTTGTCATAACTTTTTTTCAATATTTCGTTTATTTTTATTTATTTTTTAATTATTTTTGTTGTTGTTTTCATTTTGATTTAATTTAATTTCAATATTTTTTAATTTTAATTTCTTTTTAATTCTTTTTGTTGTCTAACTTTTTTATTTTTATTTATTTTTTTTTTTAATTTCATTATTTATTATTTAATTTTTTTGGTTGTTGTGTATTTTTTGTTACTTTTTATTTTAATTTCCATATTTTTTACATCTTTTTATTGAATTTTTTTTTCTATATATTTTATATTCAATATTTTTTTTATTTTTTTAATATTTTTAAACTAATTTTTCATATATATTTTTTTATTTATTTATTTTCAATATTTTTTTATTTTTATTTTATCCTTTTTTAAATTTTTTAGTTTATTTTAGTTTTTTATTTTATTTTCTTTTTGTTTCAATCTTTTTTATTTGACCTATTTTTGTTGCAGGGTATTTTTTATTTTTATTTTCTTTTTTCTATTTTTTGATGATATTTTCTCAATATTTTTCAGCCTATTTGTAATATTACTTTATATTTTTTTTTAAATATATCTTTAATATGTTTTTATATTTTTAAATAAATGTTAATAATTTTTTTTTCAATTGTTTTTTGTTTTTAATTTTTTTTTAAATCTTTTTTTATTTTTAATTTTTCTTTTTAAATTTTTTTATAATTTATTTTATATATTTTTTCCATAAATCTGTTTTATCAACCTTCTGTATTTGTAAATTTCTCAAGTTTTTTTGTATTTAATTAGTGTGTTCAAATATGGTATACCTCCTCGTTAACTCTCCAAACTGTTATTCTAAACTCTGTAGAGAAGTATTGAAATATAAAAACCAGCTCAGCTGCATTATCAGTATCATATAATTGCCTCTAAAATTTTTTTCAACCACCAATGCAAAAAAAATATGTCCAAATAAATGACATACCCAAAAATATTAGCACAGAACGCATGAAAAAGTCAGAAATCCAATACCTTTTTCTAAACACAGTTTTTTAATTTCTTGTTCACTCGTTTTACCCTTCTGTAGCTAACAAATGGTCATTCGTGCCATAATTTTAAAGTTTCCGACACTTACACCGCAGCAGAGCATAAAATAGAGCAAGAATATAATATAAACACATGTGCTTATGTATGTGTACGTAATATACTTCAATAACTGTAAATGTACACCACACTTAGTAAAATTGTAATTCAATTATTATATCGCCATATCGAATAACCCTTCATTTCGCACCCGAACACCCATTAACCAGCAACGCCCCTTTTACGCACCCAACCTACGCACCCTTCGGCAGCCGTAGCAGTAGCTGTAGCAGCAGCAAATAAGACATATTATTTTATTATTATTTCAAAATGCCAAATAATAATGAAGTACACGCATACATATCACATACAAACATACGAACAAATCTACTTAGGAGTACATGGCTGGTGCATAGAATTTATTGTGCGGCAATAAACCCTGCTTTCGCTACCAAAAAGCATCAACTGTAAATAGTAGTGTGTTTGTATGTGCGTGTGTGGTATACACGCCCAGCTCGCTGAAAAGCATAGCGCACATAAACACATACATACGCACATACATTTGTATTTATGGATTGACTGAGTAGTGTTTAGTTGCCACATAAAAATATCGCTCCATACGGACACGTTCACGCCCACCGAAGCAGCACAAAAAGAAAGCAAGAAATGAGGCTGCATTGTGGCACGACGCGTTTGTTCGTTTGTGTGTTGTTGCATGCTGCAAACACTTGGGAGGTTATTTTTTACACACCAAACACATACATACATACATTCATGAGTTTGGGTGTAGTTGTGTGTGTGCCGCTTTGGCTGTATTGTTGCTGCACATAAATTACCTGCTGCGGCGTGTTTGCATATGCGTCGAGGGTAATTTATGTAAATTCGAAAATTATTTGTATCTAAACACACATACACACCCATACGTACAGTAAGCGTGTCCTGCAGGCACAACTCCACACACACAGAGACACTTTGTTTGCGGCGTTGTAATCGTATATCCTGGTTTTGTTCTCGATTTAAGGTTTTTGATGTTAGCTGTTGTTGTTTTTACTTTTTAAATTATTTGTTTTTCTTACTTTGCGCTTTGTAAATATTTTTTAGTGTGTTCTCTTTGTAGTTGTTTTTTTTTTTGTGTTGGTTTTGTTTTTTTCTTTGTTGCTTGTTTTATTCATCCACTCATCCACTTGTTGTTTGGCCGTCTGAATTTTAAACAGATTTTGTCCTTTTTGTGTTTCGTCGTTGGCTAAAAGCATAATACGAAATTACTGCAAGCGCGTGCTGTATTTTTATGCCATTTTTTATTTCCTTTTTTTTCTTATATTTTCAATGCTTTTTATCTGTTTTCGGTTCACCCCTTGAGTGCGCTCTTTTGAATTCTTACAAACACTTAAATATGATTAGACGAGCGGCCCGTTACTAGAGAGTGCAAAACTTAACCCTTAATAATGCGGTTAACAGTGGCGAATTGCGGTTGTTTACACATATATAAATAAATAATGATTATTGTCTGGGGCTTCTGCGGTCCAATCGAATGTTAATTTATAGTCAGGCGTTTTTTATTTGTAATCAAAATGAAGGCAGTTCAATATTTTTTGCTATACTTTGATCTTTACTGCGCTTTTTTATTGTTGTTGCTGGTTACTTACACTCAACTTAATTTGTTTTGTAAATTATGCAGTGACTCCAAAGCTGGAGCTTAAACCTTGTTTCCGACTATTCAACAAATGTAGTATATTGTATGCATTTGAAAAAATTTCATTTTTTTTTTTTAAATATATATATTTTTTTTTATGTATACACATATCATTTTAACGATTACTTGCTTTTAGTAGAGAATTAAGACTACTTTTGTTTTTAATAACAATTCTTTTAAAAAGTGCAATTATTTTAAATTATTTTATGCGAAAGTGAAATATATAAATAATTATGAATTAATTAATTTAATTATACATTCTTTATTACATAGGTTATTTTAAAATATTTTGCAGTAAATAAAATTTTAAAGTCTCAGAAATTAATACCCAGCCAAATAAAAATTAAAATAACAATTATAACACACATAAAAAAAAATTTTAAAAGTTAAAAAAAGTTGTTTTCAAAACAATATATATGTATGTACATATATTAATAATTATGAATAAATTTAATAGTAGTTTTTGTTTTTATAAAATATATTTAATTTTTTTGTAGTAAATAAAATTCTCAATTTTGATTTAAACAATTTGAAACAATAAAAAAATTAAAAAAAAAAAATTGTTTTCAAAAACAAAATTAAAAATAATAATTATAACATAACACATAAAAAAATTTAAAAAGTTGTTTTCAAAAACAATATAAATACATATATTAATAATTATGAAGAAATTTAATAGTATTTTTGTTTTTTATAAAATATATTTAAATTTTTTTTTGTAGTAAATAAAATTCTCAATTTTGATTTAAACAATTTGAAACAATAAAAAAAAAATTGTAAAAAAATTGTTTTCAAAAACAAAAATTAAAATAACAATTATAACACACATAAAAAAAAATTTTAAAAAAGTTGTTTTCAAAAACAATATACATACATATGTATATTAATAATTATGAAGAAATTTTTTGTAGTAATTGAATTCTCAATTTTGATTTAAATAAAAATAATAATAATCCAAACATTTGAAACAATAAAAAAATATTTAAAAAAAGTGTTATAAAAATAATAACCCAAGCAAAAACACAAAAATACATAAATAATTATGAGCAAATAAAATTTAATAGCATTTTTGTTATTTTATGAAATACATTATTTTTAAAACTTTTTGTAGTAAATAAAGCTCTTAATTTGAATTTAAACAATTTGAAAAAAAAAAATAAAAACATATTTGTAAATAAATATCACAGCTTTAAACTTTAATATTAAAATGTTTCTAAACTTTTTAGATTAATATTTTATTTGAGTCTTGATGTTGAACTGGACAATGGCTTTGCTTACCTTATAAATGTAAAATTTTATTTAAACTTTTTTTTTGTATTTGTTTAAAAAACAATGTTTCAAAAATAAAATAAATTTAATAAACTAAAATTAAAAAACAAAAAATAATTACAAATATATATGTACATTAAAAAAAAGCAAATTAAAAATTAAATGCATTGAAAAATCTAATTTAAAATGTTTTAGAATTTGTGTACATGTATAATTTTTTATATTTATTGAGCATAATTTTGTTAAACAAATTTAAATTTATTAAATATAATAATAAATTAAAAAGAAAAAAAATTAATTAATTAATCAAGAAATCTAGTTTAAAATATTTTAAAATTAATGTTTACAAATATATGTTTATTTCATTATTCATATGTACATACATACATATGTATGTATGTATTAATTAAAAATAAAAATAACTTTTCGAAATACGAAATTTGAAATTAAAATAAATCCATTACAAACAAAAATAAATTATAAAACAGAAATTAATTTAAAAAAATAATAAAAATTAAAATAAAAAAATTAACAAAAATATAATTTAAAGTATTTTAAAATATATATATATGTATACATACATATATACGTACATTTTTTTATGTGTTTTTTTTTTGTTCTAAAAACTGATAAAACATTAATTTAATAATAAAATAACAAAAATAAATAAATTAAATAAAAAAAATAAAAAGCCTAATTAGAAAAAATAGTTAAAAATATTAAATAATTTTTCTTAAATTTTAAAAATAAATTAATAAAAAAAATAAATGAAAAGTTAATGAAGAAATTTAATTTAAAATTTGTATATATGTATATTTTAAAATTCATTTAATTTTTTTTTTCTCTAAAAACTAAGAAAGAATGCATTTAAAAATAAAATTAAAAATAAATTAATTAAAAACAAAATAAATAAATTAATTTAAAAAAATTATTTAATTAAAAAAATTATTTAATTAATAAAAATTATTAATTAATAAAAAAAAATAAAAAATTAAAGTAAATGAAAATAAATGAAAAAGTATTGAAAATATAAAATAGATAACTAAATTAAATAAGTATTTTAAAGACAAAATATGTAATTAAATTTTTAATGAAAACAACTAAAATTAATTTAAAAATTATTTTAAAAATAAAAGAGACCATTAATTTTTTCACAAAATATATACATCATTGAGATATTTTTTAGTTATTATATATTTAACAAATATAATTATATTCTTTTCGTATATTTATTTTGTTTGTTTTCTTAAAAAAAAATATTTTGTAATGTCTTTACTTTAAACACAAACAAACATAAAACAAAAATTATTAAAAACTAACAGATTAAAATTTTAATTGTTAAAAAGGTTTATAATAAGTATTATTCTTTTAATTTTCTAAATTAATTAATTAAGCTACTTTTATAAATTAATTATAGCTTAAACTATTTTAAATATTAAATAGCCTGTGCTTAGTTAGAACATTAAAACAGTACTTAAATATAAGCTAAACACTGGAATATTACTGAACACAACTTAAACGCCTAAAAGCAGGCTTAAACGTATGCTATATGCTAAACGAAAACAAGTAAATAAGTTTTTTTGAAACTTAAAGGAATTGCAAACATAAACAAAAATAATAGTATTAAATAATTAACAACAATTTTTGGTAAAAAAAAAAATTATTCATGACATTTTCAAAAACACAAATATTAAATTTACATAAAAAACACAAAAAAAAATATAAAACATATCAAAATTAAATTGAAAACTAAATGCGCTAGCAAATTGCATTAAACCCAAACAAAAAAAATGCTGTATTTAAATCGGGTGTGGAAAATAAATTACAAGTTTCGGCTTCTTACGAAAATAACACAATTTTTTAACGCTTTTTAAATATAAATTAGAGTTAGAATAATTAGAAAAATTAATTCTATTTTGAAAAAAGTTTTTGGAACAATAATGCTTGGAAGCTAGTAATAATTGAAAATTAAATGTTTTTAAAGTTTTAAATTAGTCTTTGACTTACTTTTGCAATAAATAACTGTCAAAAACTTTTTCTTTTTTATAAACGCATTTTTTATAGATTTTAACTATTATGCATCTACATGTGGTACAAACATATACATATATTTTTGTATAGTTATTAAATATAAAAATAATTTTTTTGTTCAAAAAACCAAAGTAATAGTACAAAATTCATAAAATTAAAAATAATAAAAAAATAAATTAAAAATATCAAAATTTCACGAACTAATTGAAACTATTTTAAATGCCTGAATTTCAAAGAAAAAAATAATAATTAGTAAATAAAAAATCTAAAATAAAAATTAATTTAAAATTAAAATCAAACAAATAATATTTATTTTATCAATTAAGCGTTCTGAAGTTGTGCTCTTTTGAAATAGAAGACTTAAAAAAGAACTTAATTAACTAAAAATGAATTAACCAAAAATTCGACAATTAAATAACGAAATTAAAAATTTACAAATATCAATAAATTTTTATGGCTTTTATATAAACATATTATGTTTTTTTATACTCAGCAATTAATAAACAGTCAAAATAATAATTAAAAATGCTTTTCTATTACACACCAAATAAAAATTCTATAAAAAATTAAATCATTTTTAATTAAATTAACCAAGCATTTTTTTAAATACTCAGAAATTAATAACCAGCCAAATAAAATTAAAAAAAATGTTTAATCAAAAAAATTAAAATTAATTAAAAAAAATTAATTAAAATTAAAAAACTTAATTAAAGTTAAAAAATGAATTAAAATTAAAAAAATTAATTAAAAGTTTTAAAAAATGAATTAAAATTAAAAAAAAATTAAAAAAATTAAAAAAATTTAAAAAAATTTAATTAAAGAAAATAAAAAATAAAATTAAATTTTAGTAATTTTTTAATTAAAAAAAAATTTTAAAAAACTTTACTAATTCAAGCAAAAACAAAAATAAAAAATAGAATTGAAATCTATCAATTTCTCGAATTTTTGCAATTTTGATATGCCTTGCAGCGCCCAACGTTGAATGCGATGTATGCAATCGAAAATTTTTCCTCAAGAAAGATCTGCGCAAACATTTGCGCATACATACCGGCGAACGATTTTACAAATGTGACTTCTGTACGGCTTCGTTTATGCATTATACGCGCCTCAGGGGTAATATTATAACTGTATTTGTAAATAAAACACCAACTACAAACATATATACATACATTTACTATTATATCGCATTTTTATATATTATACTATTATATACACATATCCATATATGTATTTAACTATATATTTTAATATATTTATTGCTATATAGTCCATTGAGCGCATATGGCTCAACATTTGCGCACATACTTATGTACATACTTACATGTGTGTTAGTTGCTAACCTAACTTAACTGCGCATTGTTGAAAGCATTCTTGTAAAGTTTTCAAGTATTTAATTAAATTAAGTTTATGCTCGTACTTGACTTTGGTTGACTGCATGGCTGACTGCCCTGCACGGCATCTTGTCAATGCATGCGCAAACAAATCAACAACGTCTTACTAAACACATACATACATATACCTATGTATAAATACACTATAATGTGTTATGATATGTGTGCTAGGCATACATACATAAATACATATATATGTGTGTAAGCGTGTGCGTGTATGGGTGCATGACTAGTTTGGGCTTGTGTGCTTTGCACAATTCTGACTAATATGTTTGCGTTTCAAGTATGCATATTAATGTCTGTGTGTGCGTGTGCCGCCTGGTATTTGCTTAAATGCTGTATTTGCTGTACTTAAGTTAAATGTGCTTTTTGTGAGGACCTTTTTAAGCAGCAATTCAAGCATTCACTGTACAATGAACAGACAAACAAAACCGCAGCAGCAAACATTATGCGCGCCACACACACACACATACACATGCATACAAGCAAGCCAACTGGAATAGAAAAAGCACCGACCGACAGCCAGCCGCATGGGCTGCCGCCTAACCAACAAAACAACACAGCCGAAAGGATGCGGATAAGCTGGCGATCACCATCACCATCAGTGTACAGTTAGTGGCACAGTCGCCAATTGTGCTTCTTCGGAAACTTGCTTGCAAAGCAAAAATTTTCCATTTTTTCTTTGTTTTATTTTCATAATATTTAACTCACATTGTGTCTGTCAGTTAGATTTGACTAACTGTCAGCGGCGAACAGATGCTCTGATGGGCTGTTGGTCGGCCGCTTGTTCGCTTGCGGTGGAGACAGAAGGAGGCACGCGGCGGCCAGTTAGTTAGTCGGTCGGGACGCAAATGGTGTTTGCGGTTAAACAATTGCTGCGTGGCCTTTCAACGTCACTGCAGTCCGCTGCAGCTCTTTAATGCTTTGTGGTTGTATCTGTTGTTTTTCGGTACGTATTACGTACTTGCGCATGCCAAAAGCGTGAAAAAGTCAAGAAATAATATTGTCAGAGTGACACTGTTGTGAAGTGTTGATTGCAAGGGGTATTGTAATAGGTATATTTACCTGTTATATATATGTATATGTATGCCTAAATACATGCACATATACATATGTACATACGCACACAGGTATATGTACATGTGAGAGTAGTGCTTCAGCTTGTGTAACTTTAAAATTCGTAAGCATATCAATTTTTTAATTGTTATTTGCTCATAAAAGTTAGTAAATACTATTATATCGAACATTTTTGCTACTTATTTTATATTTAAAATTATCAGTAGCTTAGAATTAAAATAAAAATATTATATTTAAATATTTTTTTATAAATAGTATGTATGTATATGCAAACAAGTTATTTAGAGACATAAATATTAATAATGTAACGAAATTCCGAAAACTATTGAACCAATATAATTTTTTTTTTAATTTTCGGCTTAAAAAATATTAAAAATATATTTTATGTTTAATATATTAAAAATTATTTATTTTTTCATATTTAATATATTAAAAATATTTTTTTTTATATTTAATATATTAAAAAATATTTTTTTTTATATTTAATATATTAAAAACTATATTTTATATTTAATATTTTTAGTAGTAAAAAATTTCTGTTATAAAAAATCATACAAATACTTATACTTCTTTATGCTACTGTGGGCAAAACATAGTAAGACTTTTTAATTGGAATTTCGCGCAAAAACCTATTCGTCGACATTTAACAGTCAGGAATATTTCTGGCATCCTTGAAATATCGGAAGGATCAGTGCGGACCATTTTGACAGATCATTTAGGCCTAAAAAAAGTGAAAGCACGATTGATTTCAAAATCACAAAATTTTTGTCGCGTTAACGTCTGTGAAACAATGCTTTTCGACTACTAGGATGTCATGAAACGTATTAATATTGGCAATGAGTCTTGGGACTATGCTTACGACACGGAAGCAGACGATCAATCGGCCGCATATCGTGGCAAAGGTGCGGCGAAACCGAAAAAACTACGTCAAAGCAGACAAAAATCAAGGTTATGTTGACAGTTTTCTTCGATTATCGAGGAGTAAGGCACTGCGAATTCCTTTCGACCAGCCAAACTGTCAACAAGAAATACTATTAGAGTGTTATCGTAGTTTGCACGTAGCTATTCGTAAAAAGAGGCCGGAATTATGGGCCGATGATGCACCACGATAATGCAAAGTCGCTTACGGCATTGATTCTTCGTGAATTTTTCGGCAAATTTTCAACCAATATCGTGCTGCAACTACCGTATTCGTCCGTTTTAGTTTCGTGTGACTTCTGGCTGTTCAGCAAAGTTGAACGATCACTACGGGAAACCCGTATTGAGTCTATTGAAGACATTAAACCTGAAGCGCTATCCGTATTGAAAGGCTATTCGGGAAATTGACTTTAACAACTGTTTCGAGGATGGGGAAAAAGCGTTGGCACAAGCGTATTGGGACCTATGGGGGGATTACTTTGATGGGATTTTGTAGGATAAACTAATACTTTTAAAATTATGAACAAAATTTTACTATTTTTTGCTCATAGCAGTTGAGGGGATGGAAAATGCCTTCCGCATCATCGGTGCTATCGTCACAGCAGCGGTATGTGCCACTTGCAGGTCACTAAAAACCCCCCCTCTAAGGAACTGTCGCCCACCCTGGGACCGCGTTTGCATTACTTCAGGGTGGCGTTCCATTTTTCTCATTGAGAGATTTACATCTGCGCACCTGCGTCCAGGTCCCGGTTTTTGCTGCGTAGCAAGAGTGCAGCGAATTTCTTGATGATGCCCCAGTTTTCTTCGCTTTCCAAAATTTTCCGCGTTTATTGGGCCAGCCAGGTCCTCTACAGCGGTGCGTTCTCCTTGCCAGCGCGCACATTCGAAGAATGTATGTTCAGCGTCGTCTTCTGTCGCGTCGTTATATAGGCATGACGGCTCTTCGACTTTTCCCATTCTGTGGAGGTACTTTTTGAAGTACCCGTGACCGGATAACAGCTGGGTTGTGTAAAAATCTACCTCTCCGAATTTTCGGCCTGTCCATGAGTCTAGATCTTTTATAAGCCTGGCCGTTCATCTGCCGCGGCTTTCGGTGTCCCATCTTTGTTGCCATGTTATTAATGTTTCTTTCTTTATTTGTTCTATTGCGCTTTTGTTGTTATCGGATTTTAGCTCCCACAGCTTTTTCTTTTCGTGTACTAGAAGGTCAATTTATATAAAAATATAGTTTAAGATATTTTTTTGTTTTTAATTGAGAAATTTTAGTTCAGTGGTTTCTTATTATTTTTGAAAAAAAAAATGCATTAATAAATTTAATTTTTACATTAATAACTTTAATAAATTTAATATGTTTTCTCATATCAAGTGAAAAAATATGTATGTTTTAAAAAATAAAATAAAAATTTTGTAGCTAATTTTTCTTAAATTTAAATATTTTTTTTATTATTTCATTCAATTAAAAAAAGAGTTCATACGTTTATTTTATTAAAAAAAAATTCTTAAAAAAATATTTTTATTTATTTAAATAAAGTTGATATAAAAAACGTACAATTTTTATTATAAAAAAATTGTAACATAAATTTTATTGCAGTAAATTCTTTTTTTTTAATGAAATGTTATTTTTTACTTTACATTTTTTCTGTATTCCCTTTTTATTTGATATATGATTTAAAAAACAAAATTAAAAATCTTTTTTATATGATTTTATTTGATATATTCTCTTTTTATTTGATATACATATGTACATATGATTTAAAAAACAAAAATTAAAAATCTTTTTTATTTAATATTGTTAATGTTTTATTTTTTTTTATTTATTTTTTTCTTGTTTTTTTTTTGTAGTAATATGTTACAATTTTCTTATAAAATAATTTTAATGTTTGATTATAATAATCACCAACGGTAAAAAAAACTGTTTTTGTGTTTTGGGCTTCTGTTTTGATGCTGAAATTCTGCTTCTGGACATTCAAAAACACTATTTACGAAAACATTTGTATTTAAATATGTGTATTGTTTTTTAATTTACCTAATTTTAATTAAATTTATAAATGTTAAATTTATATGTACTTACATATATTATATATTATTAAATATGTATATACATATATTTATGTATTTATATATATTTAATAATTAGATTTAATTTTCATAAAAAATATTTTTAGTTAGTTTTTCAATTTTGAATTATTTAAAAAAATATTTATTTGTTTTTTTTTTTTAATTTACTTAATTTTAATTAAATTTTCATAAAAATTATTTATTTAGTAATTTTTTTTATTAATCTAATAAATTAAACATTTGTATGTGAATATATTATATACCTATTATTAAATATATGTACATGTGTATACATATACATATGTATGTACTTATTTTTTGGATTATATTAATTATAATCTAATTTTCTTAAAAAATATGTTTTATTGTTTTTTAATGTTAAATTAATGTAAAAAATTTAAACAATTTTTTTTTTATTTCCTTAATTTTAATTAAATTTGCATAAAAATTATTTATTTAGTAATGTTTTCAATATAAAATTCATTTAAACAATTAAACTATATATTATTAAATATTATAATTTTTATTTGATTAATTAATTTTATTTTTCTTAAAATTTCTTCTTTTTGTTATTTCTTCAATATTGCATTAATTAGAAAACGTGCACCTTATCCTATAACGTTTAAAATTCTAACCACATTATCGCTCAATTTCAAGCACCTTCGCTATTAGACTCGCACCTTTGCACTTCAAGCCAACAACACTTGCAAGCCGATGGCAACTACTGTTTATTGTTATTATTAGTATGGCTTTGCTTCAGCTTACTTATTGTTATTGTTGTCATTTGGCAGCATCAGCTGTCTTTTAGCCAACATGCAGCTCACGCCTCAAATTTACACCTTTAAAAAATATTTATTTAATATTTCGAATGCCACCACACTTTTACGATCTCTGTTTGTACGTGAGACTTTTTTAAAGCTCAAACCAACGCAGACTATTAATTATGCCAGCAGTGCAGCCAAACGGCGCGCAGCTGCACTTGGTCTATTGCAGCGGTTAGCGGTACCGAGAAGCGAGTAGGGATCCTTGCGGTTGCGCTTTCTAACAGCTGCCGATGTCCGTCACTCGCCTCGATGAGTTATGCCGCATTTGTTATGCCTAACAGAATGCTATTTTCCTGACGCAAGGATCTATGCGAATGCGCTGTGAATTTGTAATTTTCTTCCGGCAGTCACGTGGTCGGTCACCTGTAAGTGACAGGCAACACAAAGAGTAACAGAAGCCTAATGTCAGCTGTAATTTTTTAGAAAGAATGAACGACTTCGAACCGCCGAACACCACATTTGTTTGTTATACATTGGCAATTTCAGCTAAACAAGGCGCTGGCACAACAAAAACAAAAACAAAAATAATGAAAAAAAGGTGTTGTGATGCTAATCAACAATTGCTCAGCGGCTGACAATGTTGTGAAATGGAAGTGAATGGTAATTTAGTGTGTTTGCCAACTTACTTCACGCCAATTTCACGGCATAGCGTAATTTGCAAAAGCAAAAACAAAAAAACGCAGACATTAGTTAAACGGAATCCTCCACAATGATTTGAGCGTAGCGCGCAAATTGGCAGGATCGCTTTAACGATCGATCATCAGCTGACACACACAAGCAGAAGTAATCAACTTTACACCGCCTGCTGTGCAGTTATCACAACAAACCCATCGAAGGACTCATCAAACATAACCTCAATGTTGCTAGCACACACTCGCTGCCTGCTTCGGGCGCTAGCACTGCATTCCATTGATGAAGTCGAGATTTTCAGCGTGTGTGCGGTTTCAAATACAGCTGCCGAGAGTCACACTCCGCACAAACACACACACTCACACACACAGTAACGCTAAAATCGCTTGACAAGTCCTTTTCCATTGCTAACTAAAGTCTGCTGTCTGTCATTTGGCGTTTACTGTCTCCTGTCGCCTATCCACCGCCGTTTGTCTCCTGCTTAAGCAGCTGCTTGCTTCCTTGCGCCGTTCATCACGCTCCGCAGCGCAGCGCTCGGCATGTGTAATTGTAATTATGTGCTTTGTAGCGTTGGCGTGTAAACACTGATCCTTGATTATGCTTTTTTCCCTTCTCCCACACACACACACACACACATATATATTTTCATACTTTAGCTGCCGTTACTTATTTGTATTTTCGTGGAACTTAATGACGCTTCCTCCACTTGCATTGTGCTTCAATCGTTTTTTTTGCTTTTGTTGTTTGTGTATATTCGTGCCCGAAACAAAAATGTTGCACATTAGCAAAGAGCTTCATCGCCATTTGTCACTCTTTTGGAGCTTTGTCTTTTATCTCTTCATTAGCAAACTATTTGTTTAATATCCAAAGGGATAAAAGGCATTCCACCGCCACTAAATAATGCGAAGGTCGTTTGTAGTTGTTGTTTACTGTGCTTACAGCACTCGCACCCTAGTTGGTGTTGGAAATATTTGCAATTAAAGAAATTCGACAATATCTGAACGGTTGATTTTGAAAGGACCCTGGTGCGAGTTCATCTATGACTTTCAATGTGATTACTGTTATGTTTGCTTTGTGGCGCACATTTGTGTTTGTTTTCATTATGCAATGATAAAGAAAGCTGTAAACTAAAATCAAGCAGTTACTTATCGAAAGAAAGCAGGAGGGGTATTTGCACAATATCCTAGTATCTACTAACTAGAAAAGAACTGTTTTATGGTCAGATTATATAATTTTGTAAGAAATAGTTGACTATTGAACTTAGAGCTCAATGCATGTTGGAAACATCCTCTATAAACTTTACTACTTTGGTCGCGAGTCGTAAATTTCTTACAAAATGACATTGGCCATAGCATACTTTTAGGCGCCGAAATATTGTTTTGTTATTTTTTTGCAATCTTTGTGTGAAGTTAAGCAGATTTTGACTATTTTGAGGCAATAAGCAGGAATTTTGTTTTTGTTTAGTAAATAATTTATATAATCTGGTCTGATTTAATTAATAATAGCCAAATAGTCAAATCGAACAATATTTTCTGCTTTTGTTAGATTTAATATACACAAAGTTTGCTAAGAAGTTTGTAACACGCAGAAGGAAACGTCGGAGACTATATTCTATATATGTATACATATATAGATACATACATATAAATGAACTGTGTGACGAGTTGAGTCGATTTCGCCATGTCCGTTCGTCTAACTGCGTCTATAGTCTCTAGTTTTTGAGATATCGACCAGAAATTTTGCACACGTTCTTTTTTCTCCAAGAAGCTGCTCATTTGTCGGAACCGCTGATATCAGACCACTATAGCATATAGCTCCCATATAAACTGATTGATCAAAATCAAGTCCTTGTATGGAAAACTTTTTTATTTGGAGGGATATCTTTACCAAATTCAACATAGTTTATTGTCCAAAGTAAGACTATAATCTCTGCAGAAATTGTTCAGATCGGTTCACTATAGCAAATAGCTGTCATACAAACTAAATGCTTAAAATCAAGTGCTTGTATGGAAAACTGTTGTGTTTGAAGAGATATCTTCACGAAATTTGGTATAGATGATTTTTCAATACAACTGTACAATCTCTGAAAAAATTATAAAGATCGGCCTACAATAACATAAAGCTGCCATTTAAACTGATTGAGCATAATCAAGCCCTTGTATGGAAAACTTTTGTATTTGGAGGGATATCTTTACCAAATTCAACATAGTTTATTGTTCATATCGAACCACTATAGCATATAACTCCCATACAAACTGATTGATCAGAATCAAGTCCTTGTTGAAAAAACTTTTGTATTTGAAGAGATATTTTTACGAAATTCAGCATGGATTATTCTCTGAGTAAAGGGTACAATCGCCGAACAGGTTATTGGGATCGGACTATTCTAACATATAGCTGCCATATAAACTGATTGCACAAAATGAAGTCCTTATATGGAAAACTTTTGTATTTGAGGAAATATCTTTACGAAATTTAGTATAGATTACTCCTCAAGACAGCCGTACAATCTACGAACAAATTATTAAGATTGGCTTTCCATAACATAAAGCTGCCATACCAACTGATTGGTGGAAATCAATTTCTTATAAGAAAACTTAAACCTGTGAAGCCAAAGTTAAAGTTTTTTCTTGTTTTTGTTTTTGTTTTCTTATTTAAAATGTGTTTTTTAATCATATTCACTTAACAATATCGTTTATTTACCTTTATTTTCACATCTTTTCCATTCTTTTAGTCATTCCAAAGTTATTTCGAATTCTATAATTGCTCGCTGTGTGTGATTGCCACACAATTATGGTATATTGGCTTGAATTCGCAACATCCACTTACAACCAACTTTGACTTGCCCACATTAAGCTGCAACACACATAACCTATAATTTAGGCACGATAATCCGCGATACAATTTATATTTAGCATTTAATGCAGCCAGCTGGAGCTGCTAATCACATGTTTACATGCTTAAATGCTTATCAATAAGCACTGGTATTTAGAAGCTTTTTCCAGCTGTTCGATTGCCACCATACGTGCACACATACACCCATATGCACCTAGTATTTATCATTTTCATGCTGTTGTCTATTCAATTTTGTAGTTTAAGCGCTTAATTAATCCGTTTTGTGGTCCTACTACTCTTACTGCTGCCCACACACATACCACCGACATTTATAGACATATGTACATACATATTCACATGTATGTACGTGTGTACACGCATTGCATTTTTTTGCCTAGCTTAGCTATTCATCAGCCTTATCTTTATTTATACACATTTCTGCTTCTAATTGTAATTGAATTTCATAATTACTAAAAGCATATTCTTTGCATTCTCCACAGCGCACATGGAGAGCCATATGCCTTTGGGCGTTTTTATGTCCGACGGTGCCGTCCAGCTGCCAGCCGGCGTTGACACCGAACACCAACAGCCAGTGTCCGACTATAACGACGAAGAGGATGAGGAGGCGCATGAAGAGGAGATTGTGTTGGAGCAGCAGCAGCAGCAGTCGCAAATGGAAATCGAACAACCACAAGCGCAAGCGATACGCGAACAGCAAGAGCTGGAGCAGCTGCTTGAAGATGATCAGGAGGAACAAGACATACAGGAAGCACATACAGCTGAAGCACATGGTGAAGTTGATGATGAAATGGCCGGCACGCCAATGGCGGTGGATAGTGTTGTTGAGCAGCATGAGCAACAAGTGTTGGCTGAGCACGAGGCGACAGTGGGCAATGAGTCAACACAACAACAACAGCAACAAAATGCTGATGACTGTATGTTTGCGGCCAGCTGTAGTCCCAGCACCACCACCGGCGCCAGTCCGTATGCCTTTGCGGCAGATGCCAGCAGTCACTTAAACCATTCCGATATAAGCACCACCAGCAACACTGGCGCACAAGCCAACAACAGCACCGCAAACAGCAGTTGCATTGAAGGGGCTAACGGTTGCAGCAGTAGCGCTAAATAGTCTCCGGCCATTGCGTACATTGTAGGCCAACAGCCACCGACGATTGTGCTCTACTATTGTGCGGACAAATAACAGGCGATGGTGGCGGCGGGAAAGGTGGAGATTGAGGGTGAGGCGTTGAAACATCAAGCAATATGCCACTGCTAGCAGGCGCAACTGTATAGCAGCGCGGGAGTGCTGGAATGAGCACTTAAATACGTCCTATCACTCGCTGTCAGCCCTACAACAAAAAGAACAGTTATTGTAGTATCAACTCTGACCTAAATTGAGTTTTACACAATGCCATTAAATGTTCACATTTTCAGTTTGCTTAATTTGGACTTGCGCTGGCGAGCTTTTTCCTACTTTTATTGCTAAAAAATCATTTAATTCATGTGAATTTGAGATATTTGAAATTTTACTGAGGCATGTATGAATATATGCGCTACTGAGTCAAAAAAAATTACTTAATTTCAATTTTATAATTGCAACTGTTTTAAGTGGCTCATTTGTAGCATTACTTAAAGGCTTAACTAACAAAAAAAAAAATGAAAAATAAAATCTACTCAAATGTATAAACTAATAATATTTTCCATTTTTATTTTATAATATAAGTTTATATAAACATTACTGATAATTACTTAACATATGAATACATTACATATCATACATTTCTTTATTGTATTTAATTTTATATTGGCACAATTTTGCTCTCCAATGAATACTTATAATTATTACTAATTAGTACTTTAATTAATTTAATTTTAAATATAATTTATTCGTTTAGTTATAATTAATTAACAATTGATTAAATTAATAATTAATTAATTAACAATTAATTTAATTAATAATTAATTAATTATAATTATAATTATGATTATAAAACAAATAATTATATAAACAAATCTAATTCTAAGCACACACCTACTTTATTTATAATTAAACACATTGTTTATACAAAATACAAGTACTTCATACATTCTCTTTTGTGTCCCACCCACCAAATGCCATTTCCATTTTTTCTTATAATATATAATATTTACACATTCATAGCTGTTAAACACACTTCCATACAATGAAAACTTTGAGCTGTAATTTGCCATTGCGCCAAAAATAAATATATTTTTGAAAGAAAAAATTAATCGTTACATTCAAGCGCATAAATTCTAAGTAAATGTATATTGTATGTATGTAATTTTAATTAAAATTAATAATAATAATAATTCAATGCTTAGTACACGTAAGCTATTTAATTTAATGCAATGTAATACAAATTAATTAAAATTACAAAACATAACCTTAAAAATTAACAAATGTGCACCAGTTACAAAAAGACTTGTAAACAAAATTTCCAAATTTGAAAGAATAGTTATTGTATGTATGTAAACTAAATTGACAAAACACAAAATTACATTATAGAATTATAGATGATAAGCTGATAAGCTGTGCTAAATTTAAATGTAAATATTGTCCTATAATTTTGTATAGCTTGCTAATGTTTGTACATATTGACATCTCTATGCATAATCGCCATACATCAATCCATTCCATAGCCATTATTGCTATGCAATTGTTGAACGCCGCTTATGTATGTATGTATGTATATTTTCATATTTAATTGTGCGTTGATATACATTGCATAGCAGAAGTTCGTCCAACTATTTTTGTTTTTATAAAAAATTATTTTTTACTCTAAATATGTGTATATATCATATAATAGTTATATGATTATTTTATTGCATTCTCACACATTTCATATTTTTAAATTAAAATTTTCTAATATTTTATTTTATTTTTTTTATATTTATCATCATTTCTTTTTTTGTAGTAACTATTTTTTTGTAAAAAAATATTTTCTTAATATGTGTATGTATCATATAATAATTATATCATTTTTTATTCTACCATAATTCATATTGTTATATTTATTTAATTAATTTATATTTTTATATTAAGTTTTATAATATTTTATTTGATTCTTTTAATTTCCAAATAATTTTTTTTTTGTTTTTGCTCAATTCCAGTTAAAGGTTCGTGTTTATTTATTATTTGTATTTTTATGTTTATTTAAATTTTTATATTTTTATTTTTTATTATTTAAATGTAAGCAGGTAGATAAGAGTGCTGCCACCATTTTGCTGCATTGCCGTAAGACCTTATGATCTTGCTGTTCCGTTTCACCGATGGGCCGATATTTTAATGTATTTGTTATTTTATTTTTCATTTCTTATTTAATTTTTAATTTTTATTTTATTTGTTTTTATATTTATTATTATTCTTTTTGTTTTTAATTTTTCATTTTATTTTTGTTTTTTTAATTTATATATTTGTGTTTTTATTTTCATTATTACTTTTTTAATTTAGTTTTATTTTTTTCACTATTAGATTTCGTTGCGTTTTGCTTTTATTTCTATTCTCTCGCATTATATTGCCTAAAATCAAAATAATTTAGTTGATATTTTTAAATTAATATTTTTTGGTTTATGCAATTTTTTGTTTTATTATATATTTTTTCGTTTTTGCTTTTATAACATTTTATACATATGTTATTTATCTAATTAATAATTTTTTTTTTATTATTATTATTGAATGGTTAACATATAGCTTAATGATAATCATATTTTTTGCTATTTTTAGCATTATTATTTATCCATATTTATTTTTATGTTTTCTTTCATATTTACTTTATCTTTTGTAAATTAATTATTAAATTGTTAAACTGTACATTAAAATTTTTGGCGGCTACTAAAATCAAAAAAAATGAATGCACACATTCGTCTACTCGTCATAATTCATACGTCTGAGCATAAAATAAAATAAAAAAAAGAATTTTTATACAATATGAATTTTTAAAATAGTTTTCAAAAAGAAAATATGCTTGCAATTTTATTTTTATTAAAATAATTAAAGAGAATTTCAGACATATATACATACATATGAATTTCTAAAAAAATTTTCAAAAAGAAAATATGCTTGCAAATGTATGTAGATAATATTTTTATTAAAATAATTAAAATTCTATTTAATTTTTAGATATTATTCTTATTAAACTGATTAAAATTCTTTTAATTTTCAAATGCTACATTTAATTCATAATTTTTAATTGGCGATATTTTTTCGTTTAGTCTTGCAAAAATTGCATTCCAAAAATTCCATTCTCATAGCTTTCAAGCATATCCAACCATGTTCGGCTAAATTATATAAACGTAAAAACGATAAAATTTGTTTCCATTTTTAACAAAAATTACACTACAAAACAAATCTGTAGGAAAAATTTACTGCTTTTGCTTAAAAACACTCGTATAAATTGTATCTAGTGTTTTCATTCAAAAATATATAATAATTTTTTTTTTTTGCTAAAATTTAGCTAAATTGTTGCTATACTTTTATCAATACTGCAAATATTTGTTAATCTGAGCATTCAACAATGAAATTATTTTGCACTTTATGCAGGTGACCGCCAGCGTTTTCATGCAATTTTTAAATTATTAGTAACCTTATTCTTATTCTTTCTAGAATTAATTATTATTATTATCTTTAATATTATTATTAATATCAATAATATTATTATCATTATTTATATTATTATTATTATTATTATCAATTTTACTATTATTTTTATTTTCATAATTTGAATGCTAATTATTATTATTAACATACTTATAATTCTACTTCTTATAATTACCATATGATAATGCATAATTTCCAATCGTACAGTCCACATGCATCATTGCGCTTACATTCATATGTACATAAATTCAGTAAGGACCCAACAAAGAAATGAACTCTAGTGCCTAAATATTATAAATCCTCAGATCTGTTATTAAAAAAAAGAAGAAAATACTTGCACCTGCGCATGTAATGATTACAAAAATTATATATGTTATTTATAAATAAATATGTATTCTCAATGTACAGTGTACACGTCATGCATACTCACTCGTACATGGATTTTATCTCGACGTCCGCTTGTGAAAAGCTTCAGAAATTAATATTTAACAAAACCTTAAATATATGTACATATGTATGCGCTTAAATAATTTATCTGAAGCAAGCAAATCAAAAAGGTTATATACATACATATGTATATTCCTCAATCAAACAAATAGTACCAAATTTGCGTCGCATACCCCGCTACTAACCTTAAATTCGTCGCCATATCGGCTTAATACGTGTATTAATTTACTAAAAGATCAAAATATAAAAAAAATGTGTAGCTTATTAATTTGTTTATGTAAAACAATGAAATAGTTTTTAAGTTATTGATAAAAATATCAATTTTCTGCTGTAAAATTAATTTCTAAACTTCTTTATGAATTATAAGTACATATAAGTAAATGTTTTTTGTGACAAAAATTTATAAAAAAAATGTAAAAAAAAAATAAAATATTAGTAAGTAGCAGAAATGAAATGAAGTTCCACTTTAAAGACTTAAGCCATTTAAAAAAAAATCTATAATTTATTAATATTAAAAGCAATTAATTTACTGCTGCCAAAAAAGCGCGTAAAAAAACAACAAAACTGAAATCATGCCAACAAACTTCTTTATTTATGCAAATGTAAATTATAAGCAAATTCAAATTGAATTACTAAAAATTAGCTATAATTGTTAAGGACTTACATTAACTGTAATTCATGCTAATTTTAATTACTTGCATTAGCACTACTGTAATACACACACACATACATACTTATATACAATTTATTATTATATGTTTTTCACTTTGAAATGAAGGAAAATATTTATTTTACATTAAAAGAAAACAAAATCAAAGCACGCCACAATGGAGCAAGAAAAACAAAGAATTTGTAGTTGTTAGCAAGCAATTATATACTCGTATTTGTATATATAGTTATGTATAATTGTAGAAAATAGCATATATGTATATGGAAATGTGAGGTGTCTCTTTTAAGACTTAAATAGTTGTGTAATTAGTAATTATAAATGTAACTACTCCTATTAATGGTTGAACTGGCGCAGGTCAATTACCAAGCCTGGCGCTTTTATTATAAATTTTAATATTGAATTCAAAAGATGAAGCAATAACTTTTATGCAATAATAAATAAAAGAACGTGGTTTTCTTGTTTATGCAAAATAATACAAAAAAAAAACTGTTTTTTATTCAAATTATTTCTCTTAGGATTTTTTTTTTGACAATTTAAAGCGCTTTACCTGCACATAATAACCGGTGTCTACGTCAATAAAGAAGAAGCTGCACACAATCTAAGCGATAATTGTAATTACAGCAAAAGTCTGCAACATCATAAGCTCAATTACCGAACCTAACCTAACTGCAGGGGAGAATTACTATTCCCACGACAAGGTCAGCTCGCTAGTATTCTTCAAGTCTCTGGAATGTTTTTTGCCGCTACAACAACAACAAATACTATAATATGATGCTATGCGGGCGCATCATTATTTATTTTCTTTTTTGTTTTAATTTTAAAATCAATTTAGTCGTCTAAAGTGTCGATATCAAAGTCAACATTCAATAAAAGAACTAATGTTGAAGTTGTTGCGCTTCCTTTAAGAATAATAATAAATCGTCTGATGCAGATCCAAGTGTCAAGAGAATAGAATCCAAGCGCCGTCGACCGTTCCCACGACAGGCCGGTATGTGTATGTACGTAAGCGGAACGGACTCGGATTTTTGTCCGACCAAGGACTGTGAACTCGGCAGAATTCTGCCTCTACAACAACAATGACAAGTGCAGAAAACAAGTTATTGTTATAGCGTCATAAACATGCCATTTTGGAGTTTACTTGCGTGTATTCAGAGAGTCGAATATAAATCCACATACATTAGTTAGACCCCCGAAGTGTGCTGGGAACGGACCATGACATACGGTTTCGCACTACTGAAATTAAACTGGGCTTCAACCGGCCGATGGCTGGATCAGTAAGTTGTAGTTTACAAATGAGTGAATTTTGAGAGAAATGCTTAGAAGAGATATGCGGAGACTCATTTGCGATGAGATACATTTATTATAAGCATTCCTCTGCGCCGTCATATTACAATCCTCGTCTATTGTCGTACTCTGACCGTTAGATTCAGTTTTCAAAAAAAAAAATTTTTAATTATATTTCCCACATATATTTTTCTAACTAAATGCTGTAAAATAGCCGGTTTTATTATTGTAACGTTGCGCCATAATTATTGTTTCAGTATTTCATATATATGCGTATGTATGTATGTATGTGCTTAAGCTAATATCGGTACAAAAAAGTATTATTTACATATTAAATGTAAAAATGCATGTTAAAGTGACTGCGTACGACTGTTATAAATAATTACAAAATTTCAAACTAAATAGCTTAATATTTTTAACAGACGTTATGCCGTTTAAAAACATAAATTCCTATTAATTAAAAATATTTAAAATTTCACAACAAATATTATTAGGAAAATATCATATAATATGGACTTATTATATATTAGTTCGACGCTTTAAATTCGCACTACTTTCATAACATAATTTCAGTCGTAGTACCAGTCAAGGAAGAGTAAAGCAAATGACATTACTAATAAGAAGAACAGTGACCACACACGTAGGCCGGCATTGCGTTGTATGGCTTGTTTGATCTGCTCATTCGCATCTTTGACATTTTCCGTTGCACCAATAACGGCGTTTGCGATACGCTCAATATTGTGTTGCTGTAGTGAAACCTATTTATATGGAGATCATAAAAATTTATTAATTAAAATATGTTTCTAAAATATAGATGGTTTTTTAAATATATAAAACACACCTTTTCAGTAAATATATCTTGTAATTGCGCAATGTCCACCACATTTTTCTCAATTTGTTCCACCTCTTCAGCCACACCTTGCAACTCATGGTAGAGTTGCATATTCTCCTGTTCGAACATTTGCACATCTTCAGGTGAAAGCGTTTTCGCCGCTTCAGCCTCATCTTCCAATTGCTGTGACTTTTGTAAATCCTCATCTACGGCCACTTTTTGTGTAGATTGCGTTGACTTCAGTTCACCGCCGCTACCAATATTATCTTCTGTTGTGGCATGTCGATGTCGATGTCGTAGTTGTGGACCATTCGTGTTTAAATTTTCATCGCCACTAACATATCCGTTATTACCAGCAACAGCCGCATCATTTAGTTCGTTTTTATAACTCTTAGCACTTAAGTCATCGTCATCTGCCCAATCGCCTTGTAAATCTGACACATCTTCACCCAAATCCTTGTGTGGTCGTAACTCGTCGACTACATCATCATCGTCGTTACTGTTGTTTGTGGACTGTCGTATTAAACGTTTTCCACTATGCTCACCAGCTGGTCGCACTGGTATCTTCTTCTTATCAGCTGCCAATTTTAATAGTTTATAGGTTTCCAATTCATATTGCACACGATAACGTTTTTGTTCTAAGTAGATTTGTTGTACACTGTGTAGATAGCGTTCTAGCAAATCGATTACTGCTTCAATATGTTGTTGCTGTTGTGCTTTTCTTTTTGCACGTTTCCAATCGGTGCGCATTTGTGCTAAATGCTGTGTATAGTATGCTACAAATTTTTCTGATTCTCGGTCAATTAGATCACGCTGTTCATCGCTCATATGGGTAGCGCTCTTCAGGTGTTGACCTACACGCATGTACGCTGAACGATTCTCCACCAGCACATTACGCAATGTTGTAATTTTATGACACACATCCTTTGCCTGCTTTGTGAAATCATCGCGATGACCAGCTCCAGCTGCAGCGCCACTCTTGGGTACACTCCGTTGTTTATCCACACCTTGTGCTGGCAGTTCACCTTTGCGCTGTAATTTCACTGTCATTACACCGGCTTTGAATTTTTGCGTTATATCCATGTTGAGAGGTGGGTTGGTGCAGCCGAAATTCAATGCTACATTAAGGTAATAATAGAGTCTACAACAAAAAAGTGATATTTTTGTGACTGCCTTATATATTTACGAATATTTTGTGTAAATTATAAATTTAAGGAAACCACGTCCACTGACACATCACTGCTTTGCTACGTTTGACAGCTGCGGTCAGCTGTTCGTATTAGTGTTGATAAACGGTGGTTGTAAACATGCGATACTCGTTCGAGACTCGTTTAAAATCAGCGGAAATTAATAGAAGACAAACGTTTAAAATGGTTTCCAAATAATTTAACAAAGAGTTTTTATATTATTTGCAAATAAAGTGCAGCAGTTTATACATTTGCTAACAATTTTTTTGACTATAAAGTGTTTTTAGAGTTTACCGAGATATGGATTGGTTAAATATTGTGTATTTAATTGTAAAATTATATTATTTAAAGTTCAGCTTCGGCTATAAAACTTAGCACCACTATTTCAGCCGGAAGTCACATATCTATACATGGAGAGTATACACATCTTCGACCAAAAGGAACAAATTCGACTCATGTGGAAAAGGGTCATTTACATTAATTTGCAACTAATTGAAAAAATAGGGAGCTCAGCTTCGAAGAAATTTGAGGTTAGTGTTGCACAAGTGTTCTATATGCAATTTATTTTCGAATATATGTATAGTTTTTCCACTGCCGGAATATTAATATAGTTTTTATAATAATGTATAGAAGTCGTATTAATACCACTGAGATTTTCACACTAAAATATTTACAACGAACGAGATTTTTATAACATCAATTGAACAGCGCCATTAAATGCGGTCTGTTCCTTGCATGATAGGCGCATTTGGCAGATACTTCTAATTAAATAGGAATTTAAATTCCAGCAAGTTTACGCTGCCAAAGGTTAATAGTTCATGTTAGAATATAATTTTTAACTCAAGGCCATTCAACTTTTCGTAAAAGTAATCGAATTGTCTATTAAGCAATTGTTTGTAGATATGTACTGTCTGTAAGTTAGCCCTGTCCCAGTTCAATCAGGCAAATAAATATTTTTGAATTATTTTTTTTTTTTATAGCTCTGAAAATATTAATCAAAAATAGATTTTAAACTATTAATGTCATTTAACGGTTAGAAAAAAAATTATTACCAAATTTCTTCATTAAAAATGGAAACAATATTTAAATTTTCAATTTTTAATCATAAAATCAGGAGATTTGAATATTTTGCTGAATTATATTTCCCTTTTTTTATCTAGTTTATAATTCAAAAATGTTGAAGTAAAAAATTCGCTACTCTACTATCAATAAAAACTCAGAAGATTAATGACTAGTTTAAAAATTGTTTATTGCATCTTAAAAATGTTGAAAAGAAAATTTAATTACTAAATATACATATTTTGTATTATACATTTATTTTAGGTACATTATTATACTCGTTTCATCCATGTAGTGATATAATTGTAAATCACATACATATTATATAGATATTATTATGGCCAATACTCGCTCATCTTGTTATTCTATCTAGACAAATTAAAATATTACCAAGTAAAACTAATTGAATTATGTGTGCTGTTTGTTTCGGATAGGTTTCAGACCTTGTACTATACATACATACGTGTCGTTATAAAAGTTTTCAATAATGATTTAAGGTCACGGACAGTTATTGTGAATGTAACACAATTGAGTTAGCTTCTTCACCAATTTTGGTGTGGATTCAAATGTTATCTTATTAATAAAAATTTTTGACGTCTTAATTCATGTCCAAACAGTACTTCAGATATAATTTAATTTCTACTTTAAGCAGTTCATATTTGCAAGTGGACATGTAGATAATCTGAGAAGACTGGTGATATTGGCTGAATACTGCAGCTTAATCAATATTGATGATGTTATGATCAATTCGTTTGTGATCACTAGTTGACAGCTGTTTCATGCATTTATTCGCTTTCGTTGTATTTACTTAAATTTTTGATATTTACTATTATTTTATATATTTTTTACATTTTCTTTAAAGCATTTTTGTTATATATATTATTTTTGTTTTTGTTATTGATTTCTTGTTTATGTTATCCAACTGTAGAGTCAGTTTGACTAAGTTCGGCACACAATTACTTTTACATTGATAAATATTTTATTTTTATTATTAATAAATACATACATACATATGCTTGTATATTGGTGTATACAATATTTTGCGCTTAAATCACTAAATGTAAAAATAGTTTATATGCTTTTTTACAACATTATAATATTTAATAAAAATGATACCATAATAAAACAAAGCGAGAGAACTCATAGTTCTCTCTACCCGCCCAACTAACTAGATAAATCTGACAAACTCGTCTGTATGCTAACTACTTCAGCCAGAGAACATAAAGCAATTGTTTTTAAATTTCAAATTGTTTTTAAATTTCAAATTGTTTTTAAATTTCAAATTGTTTTTAAATTTCAAATTGTTTTTAAAATTAAACTTGTTTTTAACTTTACAATTTTTTTATGTTCTCTGCTTCAACACTGATTGCCAATTTCTTGCCTTTGCTGCACCAAAAATTAGTCGACTTTTAGGCGTACGAAAAAGCAGTATCCAGGCATAAATATATTATTAGACGTAAATTGAGTTTTTCTCTGATTTACAAGCATTTTTGTTTTACTAATTTTTGTTGTTTCTATTTGATTTACAATTTCTACGCCATCACTTGTTCTCCAACGTCATTGCGACATCGCCTATAGCAATGTGCATTGTTTCGGTTTAGCACTCGGTTTCTTCTCCACGGCTCTCACTGCCTCCTCGAAGACTTGATTTAGATTGATCTTCTTTTTGGCTGAACATTCCACCAGCGTGTGCGCATGAATTTCCTTGCGCAAGCGGCGTCCCTCGCTTGTCGTCACGAATTTCTCCGAATTGGGTACTCGCAAATCCAACTTGGTGCCGATCAGCACAACGGGCACATTATTGGAGAAATGCCGTATCTCCGGCCACCACTTGCTCTTGATATTCTCAAAAGATGTTCGACTACTTATCGAATAGCAAAGCAGGAAGCAACTCGTCTACGCGGAAAAAGAAAAACAACAAAAATAACATGATGAATGAATGAATTTATCTTCTATGAATTTTTTTATTCGTATTAAATAGTTTTTGTTGTTTGTATGCTTACATTCGGATAACTGAGCGGACGTAGGCGCTCGTAGTCCTCTTGCCCGGCTGTATCCCAGAGTGTCAGGCTGTATTCATTGCCATCGACCGTGATGTTGCAGGCATGGTTATCGAACACTGTGGGTATGTATTCTTCGGGGAATTCGTTTTGTGTGTATGTGATGAGTAGGCAGGTCTTGCCCACCATACCGTCGCCGACTATTGTGATTTTAAGGGGACGTAAACTTCTCGCCATTATTTTGTTGTTGTTGTTGCTGTGGATGCTGCAGTTGGTACTTTGTTTTCACTTGTCGGATTTGTTGTTGTTTTCTAGTGTTGTCGGAAGATAATGTATTGCACCGGCTTGCGCTGTAAAAGAAGGAAAAGTGAAAATATTGAAAAGTGTGTGCATTTCTCTTGTGGGGAAGTTTATGTGATTGTAGTTGTGCGCGTTTGATTGCATCTGTTTGCATATGCAAGTTCGTTAGCGTATGAATAAGTGGTATATTTTAGTGAATGAATTACCCAGCAAGCATTTTGGTTGCTACTCATTCGTTATAACCGCGGAGTATATTTAGTTTTCAACAAACTTTGTAACATCAGGAAGGAAATGTCGTACATCCTATAAAGTAAACATAGCTATAAATTAGCAGCGTCGATTTCGCTATGTCCCTCTCGCAACCTCTTTATGCGGGAACTAGTTGCTCAGCTTTTGATTTATCGATCTGAAATTTTGCGTACATGCTTTTGGCTCCAAGATACTGCTCATTTGTCGGAACCGCTGATATCGGACCACTATAACATATAGCTGCCATACAAACTGAACGTTCAAAGTCAAGTCTCTATATGGAAAACTTTTTTATTTGACGAGATATCAACATGAAATTTGACGTGTATTATTATCTGAGACAACGTTATTATCGACAAAAAAATTGTTCAAATCGGTTCACTATAGCATATAGCTGTCATACAAACTGAACGTAAGAAATCAAGTCCTTATATGGAAAACTTTTTTATTTGACGAGGTATCATCACGAAATTCGGTATATATTATTTTCCAAGTCAACGTTACAATCCGCGAATAAATCGAACAGATCGGTTGACTGTAGCATATAGCTCCATACAAACAGAATAATCAAAATTAAATTTTTATATGGAATCTTTTCAATTTGCAGGGAATTGTAGTTTCGATTTAACCGAACTCTAAGAATTTCTTGTTTTAATTTAAAATGAAATATAATATTTTTAATTTTTCAATTTTATCAAAGTGAACAAATCATTTACGGGATGGTGCAACACTTTCCCCAACAGTGTTTACCGCCAAATTTACTTGTTCGTTTGCTTTATTGTATTGCTTTTGTAAGTGCATTCCTTATGTTCTTTATAAGTTTTATCGACATATCGCTACTGCCACTTTTTCCAAATGTTCACACACACACACACCACATGACACCCCAATGCCGCTGCCTCCACAGCTGCGCCGCCTCAAGTGAGAGTGTGTGCGCCATACCGTCAACTTTTCAATTGGAGCTACAAGCTACAACAACAAGACTAAGAAACACCGGCAGTGCGCTGCCATCGACACCGGAAATGTTAAGCTAAATTGTAAACAAAATTATCGTAATTTGGATGTGAGAACAGCGCAGCAAGAAATGGAAAAGGAAGAGAACATTTTTGCGAAATCAAACATTACAATATTCGTATACTTGCTCGTCTACGCATTTATAAGTTCTACAACGTTTAAATGGAATACTTGTCACCGTTGACTGACCGCTTTTCGAACACTTTATTACAGCTCTTTAGGATTTCCAAAACGAGCGGGTTGTTCTCATGTAAATTGGAGAAAACGCTTTTTTGCGCCACATTTATAGACTTTAGTTGAGTGAGTTACGTATTCAAGTCGCAAAACATGCTCAACATTCTCGAATATTGCGCAGAAATTGAGGTTAAGTGTGTACATATGTATGTATGTATGTATGTAAAGCGTGTGCAGGCTTCTAAACTTAAAAAAACGTTGGAGTAATGCGTGTAATCTATACTTAACATAAAATAATATATGTATTTCATAACAGCAACAAAGCGAAAAAGCCATATCTACCACTTTTTATAACCAATACTTCATAAAAGTCTAACCATGATAAGTTATGAATTCATTTGTAAGCAGCCATGCAATTTTCATACAAAAACATTTCATTTATTTAGCAATAAATACCACATTTTAAAGAAAATGAGTCAAAAACGCAATATATATATACACATGGCATACATACATATACACATAAATATGTACATACATACATGCATATACTAGTATACGTATGTATATACCAACGACTATTAAATATTTGGCGATTATAGCAGTAGTAACATGATATCACTATACATCGCCACTTATCTTATCGCCAATTAACAACAACAACAACAATTAAAAAAACAATAATAAAAAAAATATATATGTACATATGTATATTGTTAGAAAAGAATTCCATGCACGAGTGCAAACGACGACTGAAGAAGCCAAAGGTACTTCAACAGTCATTATTTGCCAAAGAGCGAGCGGTTTTCTCAAATAAATAAATTCTTGAAATGGCTTTAGTTGCTAACGCAGCTGATCGAAAAATTGCTCAGCTTGTTCGTTTGTGTGAAAAAGTTTCAACTTGCGATTACCTAATCATTAGATGAAATGCTATTCCAGCAAATTCTAAAATTTTGCCGAAAGACCACAAGAATTTGGCTGCTGATTAAAAGCTATACCAAGAAGTGTGCTGGATCGAGCAAGAATTTTGCTTATTAAAAAAATTATATTTGAAAAAATTGTATAGCTAAGGTTAGATTCCACAACACTTGAACGGTTATGTACTGTACTTTGTGCGTATCTTTACTTCGATATCAGCTACCGCAAAGACGCCTTGAACATATCATAAATCTTAGTAGCTTTATTTCTATATTCGTTAATTCACCTGGATGTCTAATAGTATGAGATCCGAGGTGTTGCAGTCTCGCTCTGGTGGTCTGAAGAACAACAAAGCGGCGGGGGCCGATGGATTGCCTTCCGATTTATTCAAATATGGCGGCGAAGAACTGATAAAGTACATGCATCAGCTTCTTTGTAGAATATGGTCGGACGCAAGCATGCCCGAATATTGAAATTTAAGTGCGCTCTGTCTAATCCACAAAAAGTGGACCCCACAATTTGCGTCAACTACCGTGGAATAAGCCTAATAAAGTAGGAAGTCAGACATTCCTCAATCAAACTCAATCAACTTCTCTTCTTCGCTATCACATACACAACTTTGTTTATAACTCCACTTTTGGTAGCGATCATAACTTCCAAATAGAACATATAAAAGCAATTTATTCAGATCTTTCTTGATGTGACTAAAATTTATTTAAAATTCACGCCATCAATCTGAGCGAAAGTTAAACCCTCCTTACAGCTTCCGTCTACAAACCGCTACACCTCATGTAAGCTACATTTTTAATTATTTTATTCAAAAACAAATCTGTTCACACATTCAAACAAATTTCTGTACCACTCTACAGTTACGGTATATGCTAAAATTTTCTTAACCATTTCTTGTCATATTTCAAAAATTCAATCACTTTGCGCTCAAAACGCTCTAAATATTATCTGCAGCAATTAATCTATGCTCACAAAAGTCCACATCTGCGTATACTCGTATACACTTGTCTGCAGCTAGCGCCACAATGGTCCACACTTAACCCCCAGCACCCTAGAACCCAAACAATTAAGGTTAATTGAAGCCACTTCATCTTGAAAATCGTTAAAATAGTTTCATTTCGTATCAATTATTTGAGTATCGTAGAAAGGTGGCGGAAAGAGGAAAGAGAGGGTATGAGAAACGAAAAAGCAGCTGCAAAAATTCGTGCCGAAAATGTAAGCAAAGTATTTGAAATTTAATCGAAAACTGGAAAATAATCCATTAATAATTATGAATAGAACATAAATAATTTTGTAAATTTATCTATTACATTGGTTTGCTGAAGTACTTTCTTTCGTAGCTGATAAAATTGTGCTCTGAATTGTTAGGTTAAATAAAAAAAATATTTCGAAATGAAGCTATTACGCTAATTGCACACATTTAAATCAAAACATTTAAATTTTTATGATACATGATACGGCATATTGATTGAAAGATCACCACAAACTAATAGGTACTAATATCAATATTATATCCGATCAAGCTAGGAGTTCGAAGAAAAGCAAAACGGATAAACGAACTCTTCAATGCAACGTTATCCAGACAGTTCACACAGATGAAGTCGTTTTCTTGCAGTTGAGTCGATGAAAATAGTTCCACAGAAAAGTCACTGGCCTTCATCGTAAAACACATTTTTGGCAAAATTATTATTATTATTTTATTCAACATACAAACATATGTAGTTCCATTCAAGGGTGATACACTGGTTATAGCGACACTCTAACTTTTCTATACAATTTTTGTAGTACGACTTGCCCTTTGTTTGAAAATAGGCCGCAGTTTCGGTGATCACCTCTTCATTCTTTTGAGATCTGAGAGTAGGAAATAGTCACTGTGTGCCAGATCTGGAGAATACGGTGGAAGCGGAAGTAATTCAAAGACCAATTCAGGGATTTTTGCCATCGTTTTCACAAAGTTGAGACACGTTGCATTGTCTTTATGAAACAGCACTTTCTTTTTCTTCAAATACACCCGTTTTTCGGCGATTTCGTCCTTTCAACGGTCCAATAACGCTATGTAATAGTCACTGTTGATGGTGCTTCCTTTTTCAATGTAGTCAATAAAAATAATTTCATGCGCAACCCAAAATACAGACGCAATAACCTTGCCAACCGACTTTTGAGCCTTTCCATGCTTTGGAGCGGGTTCATCGTGTGCAGTCCACTCAGATGACTGTCGATTGGACTATGATATGATGGTGCCATGTTTCATTTATTTTCACATATCGACTCAAAAACTCTGGTTTATTACTCTTGATCATCTCCAAACACTGCTCCGAATAATCAATTCGTCGTTGTTTTTGGTCAAAAGTGAGCTCGCGCGACACCTACTTTGCAAAGAGCTTTCTTATACCCAAATATGCGTTAATGATATGATATACATATGTACATTGTCAGTTGATATCCCTAGAGTGCCTGTTATCTCGACAACTTCACTTTGCGGTCATCCAAAATTTTTTTTGTTGCTTTTCGTCGTTAACAACATTTTTTGAGCGCCCACTGCGTTTATCGTCTTCGGTGCTCATTTTACCACATCTAAACTTAGCATAACAGACCTTCACTCAAAATTATATAATTCACAAATTAATGATCCGACAGCTGTCAAATTTATACACGCGTCTTTTGAAGGTTCGGATCAACTAAAAATCTTATGGATTTAATACTAGTAGCGCCATCTATATGTCAAGCCGAAGCTTTTCAATTGTACTGTTAACTACACGTCCCCATAAATCTCGAAGTAACTTCCCTCGAACATCAAGAACTTTCAACGATCGCCAAACATTGTACTACTACGCCTCAATAGCTGAGCAAGACAACAGTTTCCAAAGAATTTTATTTTGATTAATGTTTTTTGGGAAGTTAATTAGTTTCCTTTTCCGAACTTTTGCTTCATTTTTGAAAGAAGAAAACTTTGATGAAAATGTTAGATCTATAAGCAGTTTTTTTTTGTCGTTGGTGGTTAGAAAACAAAATGTTTAAATATTTTTCTCGAATTTTAAACAGTAACCCTTTTCATAATATTCAGAACTGAGCCTACATCAACAACTCATCAGCCAATGGCGCGTTTTGTGCCCAAAATCACATCGTCATTTACAGTTTTAACCTTTCGTAGCAGACAATATGAAAACCGTTCTGTTGCAAGCCGCTTTCCGCCTCATCCCACCACTCCCTTTAACTTAAATGATGCCTCACATAACTTTGTGTGACTCATATCATTCCCAGTTCGTTGAGATGACGCAGATTTTGGTATTCAAATGGTAAGCAATGTATGTATGTGTGTACTTACATATATATGAACTCGTGAAACCCGTTATTAAACGTGGAATTGTTGATTAACAATTAAAGAAGAAGAAACCACAATGTAAACGATAAACGGCGGCAAAAAACCACTTGCGGTCAAAGACACACTTTTCATTAGAACTAATTACAAAATTACACGATTTATTCTTATGGTTATAGATATACTATACATATGTATGTAAGTACTATATGCGATATATATTATATCTATGTTTTTATAGTGTCTCATAATTTATCATACTCATTTTATGTGGAAAGTCTGTGATTTATCGCATTTCATTTTATTCACAACTCCTTGCTTTGTCAAACAGGAATTGATGATACAATTTCCCTGGCTTAAGGGGACGACAAGAATACTTGTGAAAGCTTTTCTCCCTCTCTTTCTCTCTTTCTCTCTCTCTCTCGATCTTGGTCTCAGCAAGTCGCACTCTCCGCTGTCAAGCGTCAAAGCTCGATGAGTGTAAACGCCTCTTCGCCCCCCTCTTTCCACACGCTCAGGTGACTCACTGCCTTAAAAGTGCTGGCATTGTGGGCCATTTGTTGAGCCACACGCGTCACACGTTGGCTGTTGACAACCGCTATGTAGAAAACGATGAGTAAATAAATTTGGAAACCGTTTTGGTTGGCGTGAATTTAATTTATTCATGCTTCTAAGAATTTTTATGATTTTTAGTGGAAGTAGATAATTCGGAGTGCAGTGGCCGGTCGAGCCGCTTTTCGTTTCGAAGTCTTTCTCTTTTGTTGGCTTTGTTTTAAAACTTGTCACAGCTGTTTTTGTTAGCCGTTCGAATCTGGTCGACTTGATCATGTTGTGTCTGTTAAACTGATCAACCGGTTGTTTATTATATGTCTGTATATTTGTGTATACCTAACTACTACTCATGTATGTATGTATGTACAAACTTATGTGTGTATATAAATGACTAGTAGCTTGGTATGTGGGTCACGCGTGTTGCTCTGCTGTTTGCAACGGCTTTCAATGTTGCAACAGGTTCTTTTCTAGATTGTGGCTTTTATAGATTATGGTTTTTATGGGTTTAATTAAAATTGTTTACTTTTAATGGACTAAAAAAATCTGACAAAACTGATGAACAAACGATTCTCACGGAAATGATCAAAAGGGTTCAAGAAAAAATAAAGAGGCCTTATTTACTGCTTCGTTCCAGATCTCATTTCTTGTAATTTGTGATCTGAAAGGCTCCTAATAGATGCTTCGCTCTTACGTTAGATGACTGCGTAGGAGAGGCCATCCAGATATAAAAAAAAGCTATAAATTTTTATTCTGTCGATACCTCTAGGCTTAGGTGATCATAATACACATATGGGTATACTTATGTACATACATATGTATAGTACACTTTACCACATAATCAAGCCGCCCAGAATGTTTTTTCCTTGTATTTTCAGAGCTGTTCCCTCCAAAGTAGAACTCTCATGATCGAGGACTGCTTATTGATTATTTATAGTATACCTAGGTTTCAAACCGTTATGCAATAACAGTTTAACTAATACTTTAATTAGTGTCAGATACACACAAGTCTGATTTAATTGCCTTAAAAATGTACATACATATAAATTATAGTACAGTACTATTACCAACTATTTAAGCGAAAATCGGTACGGTGGGCCGAAATGCTTTGCATAAAATAGTAATTAACGAGTAAGGATGATCCGAAGTTCGGGCATAACCGAATAGCTTCCGACCCGATTTTATCTATTTTTGATACAAGAGCACATTAATATTGGGAAAAGATTCTCTCTCTTTCTGAATTCTGAATTTCCGTAATATATCCCAGATTGAACGATTTTTTTTCGGTATAAAGCGTTATGCACTGAGGTCCACACTTTACCGGCGACTAGACATCAAATACATATGTATATCTGGTGGCCGGTAAAGTTATTACCCGATTTCAACAATTAGTCGTGAGATGGCTTACCCTTACCACACTATTGTGCAAAGTTTGATTCCGACACTATATGTTGGAAGAAGCGAGGAAGAAAAGCGAACTACAAAATTCGTTTGCGCACATTTTCGCACTGCTCGAAGAAGTGCTGGAAAGCTTCGTGCTCAGGAAATTCGGTAAAAATAGCTTCAGTGGTTTGTCGGTGGAGTTACGCCAATTTTTCAAAAATATTCAATTATATTTTTACAACTTAGTTATAGAACTTACTTATAGCACTTCGTAAGTTTTTCTTTGATATTATGTTTCAGACAGGGCAATAGTCCAATTCTCATCATCATACTAACGTCCTCAAATATGCCACAAAACATGTTTGCCAAGATCAAGATATGTATCTCAAACAATTCAGCTCAGCTCAGCTCATCTCATCAACATCATCACTCTAACGGGTGATTTAAGTAGAGATTCTTTTTTCATTAGAATTTTTGTTCAGTATTGTTCGGCATTTTATCATGGAAAAATTTACGGGACAACCTTTACCAGGCGCTCAACTTTATTACGAAAATTCATGTTCTGTAAAGAATGTGTTTCGCGCGCTTCGCTCAACTTTTGGTCAAGATAATCGGCCTACTGACCTTACTATTCGTACCAACATCACCGGCCTTGAGACCCAGCATTCATTAATGGATAATATTCGACCGAATAGACCACGTTCAGCACACAGTGAAGAAAATATAGCAGCCGTAGCTGAGAGTGTAACTCGAATTGACGTATAGAACGATTGGACGCATTTACGTCGAAATCCTAAATTGAAAGCTTACAAAACACAGCTTGTGCAAGAATTGAAGTCGCTCGACTTTTCCAAGAGACAGAGAGAAGCGATTCTCTCTTTCGACGTTTTCGAGTTAAATTTTATTCAGCGATGAGGCCCATTTCTAGCTCAATGGGTATGTAAACAAGCAAAATTGCCCCATTTGGGACGAAGAGCGACCTGAAGAGATTCAAGAGCTGTCATTTAATCCAGAAAAAATAACCGTTTAGTATGGTTTGTGGGCCGGTGGAATTATCGGGCCATACTTCATCAAAAATGGATTTATTGAAAGAACACTTCGGTGAGCAGATAATATCAACTTTTGCGCCGGTCGATTGGCCACCAAGATCGTGAATATCACAACGATAGATTTTTCCTGTGCAGATTTGTAAAGTCTATAGTCCAAGCGGACAATTCCGCTTCCATTCATATAAAATACTTCCAGTAAATAATCTAAAATCATAATTTATGCCATTAGTTCTAATTATGGCAAATAAATACCAGTTAAATAGCTAAATGACGGTAAAATTATTGTAATGTATAATTAGTATCAAGAAAGCTGATACCGTAATTCTAATAAATTTCGATGCAGTTGGGCACGGACCTGCAAAAGTAAAGTTTCGCCACGCGCTAACACATCAAACTCGTCTCGGCATGGTTAAGTCTTGGCAAAAAACGATTTTGATAATATGGTTTGCATTACTTCGTTCAAAATCGGTGGAGACAGCAGTATCTACAGAGATTCCACAACAGATACAATTCTATAAGGATTTCCTTGTGCAAATATATGCCGAAGAGAAGTTTGAAACCTGTATGATTTACGGAGAGGTACGAAAGAGTGAAACCCTTAACTTATTGCTGCGTGTTGTCGTCGAAAATTTCAAGAAACCGACTATTATTCAAAACGCAAATACGTCTTACGAGATTGGAAATTTATTCAGCAGTGAAATACTCATCATCGCACGGTTGGAGTATCTTGAAGTGGAACTAAGGATGCTTGCCAAGGCGCTCAATCGCATACGACAAAAACGTATAATACTCATCGCAACTGAGCCTGACCTTAAGTCGAAACGCGATGAGTACCTATCGCAGCTTTTCCAATTGTGCGAAGTAGAAAAAATGCTTAACGTGGTTGCAATCCCTGTTGATTTTCCTCAGACCAAAGTTTTTTACAGCTATACAATTTTTCCGAAATTTCATTTAGAAGAGAAAACGTTCGGTTCCGGTGGTGTAGAGGTTTTTCCGCGTCGCTTGAAAAATCTACATGGATATGGCATACGCTCAATGCCCGATCAAATCCTACCGCACTCATTTGCGTACGAGCTGGACGGACGTGTACAAGTCGGAGGTTATTTAGTGAAAGTTTTGCAAACATTCGCAACAAGCATAAATGCAACACTATTCTATCCGTTACCAATAAAAATAAATAATTACGATCCAGTGGGCGTGGCCAAAATGTCGCACGACAATGTGATCGATATACCCATTTCCAGCAAGTTTTTGTTGAGAATGCAAGATTTAAATGAGGGGTCGAGCCCTTTTGCTATCAGCGATGTTTGTCTGATGACACCAATAAAGTGGTACCGCACAATACAGAGTTTTTACGAAGCATACGCGGATAAAACATATTTTCAAATTATTATAGTCAGCACTATTATGACATGGACCTTGTGCTATTGCTGTCGATGGTTGCAATACAAGCTAGATGGCAGGCCTTACCATGAGACCGTACTGTCGGCGTTCACTGATCCAAATTATCTTGCCAGCCATTTTGAGTTGGGCAAACCTGCTAGATTACCACGTTTGGTTACTTTGCGAGTTATAGTTGTTATCTCCATGCTATGGACTTTATGTGTCTACACCCATTTTTCGGCAAATCTTAATACATTTGTGACTAAGCCAGCTACGGTACAGAATCCAAAGAATTGGGATGACTTCAACAGACATGATTTCAAAATATTGATCAGTGCGAACGTTTACAAATATATGTTTAAACTTTGTGGCGACTTTTGCGAAAATACAGAGCAATCCTGGGTGTTTGTGGATACATTGGATGAATTTCATCATGCGTTCTATAATTTGAATAACAACTATGCGTATCCTGTCGATCTATTTTTTTGGCATTTTGTCGAACTGAAAATGCGTTCGTTAAAGCAACCCGTTTTTCGTTTATCTGATATGTGTTTGAGAAAACGTCTCTTACGTGCTATACATTTGCCCGAAAACTCAATTTTCAAAGAACATTTAAACCTATTCCTGACCAGATGTGCTGATCATGGCCTATATAAGGTTTGGCTTGATTCAACGCATTTTGAAATGGAAAAGTTAAAGATCTATAGCAAGATTAACACAACTGAACATTTGACACGACCGCTGGATTTGGCCTACTTTTCAATATTGTGGAAAGTACTTGGAAGGGTTTGGATCTTGAGTACTTTGACATTTGCATGTGAAGTAATTATTGGATGTTGGCAGAGAAGAGTTCAAAGAAATAATGTTTCAAAATAATATCAAATAAATGGTTAAATATGTTTAGTACAAGTGATTTATTTTTTAAAACAGTTTACAGTGTTGCTCCAATTTTCGAAAAGACATAATGCTATATCGTTTTTAGAAAATTCTTGAAATAAAAACTGCTGGCTCGTTAATATAATACTTGCCACAGAGACTTGTTTGATAGCCCAGCGCCGGTTATGGACCAAAAGACTACTAGAAATCATTATGTTTCCGATTTCACACATTTTCGGCATGGAACTGTGGTAAAGTTAATTTAATTTTGCCAATATATCATACGGATTGTCCGATATATACGGCATCAAGTTAACTGGGGAATGACACGAAATGTTTTGCTCCAAGACCTGAAACGAAGTGGGATTATCCGCATAGACTTTAGACTCACACAGAAAACAGTCCAACGGTGTGATATCACACAATCTTGGTGGCCAATCGACCGGCCCAAAACGTGAAATTATCTGTTCACCAAAGTGTTTTATCAATAAATGCATTGAATAATGCAATATCTGGAAAGTGGCGCAGTCTTGTTGAAACCAAATGTCGCCGAGATCAGAAGCTTCAATTTTAATCATCAAATAGCCAGTTATCATGGCGCCAGAACAGTGTTGTTGTTGTAGCTGCAGAATTCTGCCGAGTTGACAGTTCTTGACCGGATAAAAATCCGGGTCCGTTCCGGTTACGTAGACCCGACTGCCGTGGGAACGTAACAGTCGCGATAACAGTCGCCATTGACGGTTATGTTCTCACCGGCATTATTTTTAAAGAATTATGGATCGATGATTCCATCGGCCCACAAACCACACCAAATCGTTTTTTTTTTTTCTGGATGAAATGACAGCTCTTGAATCTCTTCAGGTTGCTTTTAGTTTCAAGTGCGATAATTTTGCTTGTTTATATACCCTTGAACCAGAAACGCGGATGATCGCTGAACAAAATTTGGCTGAAAAACGTCGGATCTTCTTGGAACTTTTCAAGAGCCCAAGAGCAAAGCGGTGTGGTTTGGGAAGGTCGAGCGGCTTCAGTTCTTGTATGTATAAGCTGTATTTTGTAAGCTTTCAATTTAGGATTTCGACGTAAATGCGTCAAGTCGTTCCATACGTCAGTCCAAGACGGGTGATGTTGTTGCGAATAGCAAGGTCAATAGGCTGATTATGTTGACCAAAGCTAAGCGAAGCGCGCGAAACACATTCTTCACAGAACGTGGATTTTCGTAATAATCTTGAACGATTTATAAACGTTGTCCCGGCATAAGTCTTTCCATAATGAAATGCCAAACAATACTGAACAGAAATAACATGACAACATGTCACGACTCATGCGTGATTTGTCAAAAAAAAAACTAATGAAAAAAGTACCTCTACTTGGATCACCCGTTATACTAAGGTATATGAAGTCTAGTGTGATAGTATAGACCCGATTTTATCCATTTTTGTAGTCATTATATATTATTAGCAGAAGAGATCAGCTCTAAGTTCAATTAAGATATCTCACATATTTACCGATATTTATGGTATAAAGTCAAGCGACTATTTAAAAATCCTCATATTAGGCATATGGCAGCTATGAAATGTATTTACCAGATTTTATACAATTTTGGCAATTATGACATACTATTACCAAGGGAAGATGGGCACCTTAAAGGCACTATGTGTGCTAACTCTATATAAGTATATCTCGATTCGTTTTAGGTGCTACTTACAGTCGTTAGGTAAACAAATATATTATTATCTGTGCAACATGTTGCGAGAGTATAAACATATTGCAGGCAAAAAAAGTAACAGAACACAAAACGAAAACAGAAATCGGTCTTAGTCATCAATGGCAAGCAGAAATATTAAAACTAATGGCATGCAGTGAACGATATTACAATAATATCTATGCGGCATTATGACAAATGTTAAATATATAAATATAATATATGTATGTTCACATACATATGTATGTGTGTTTATATGGCCTAGAAAAATATTACTTTCCAAGGGAAAGAACGTTAACATGGTGTACATGAGTATATAAGTACCTACGAGTACATATCTATATTTATGTATATACATATGGAGCAGCAGTATTGATATTTAATCTTTTTACAGTATTAGCTATAAGTGAGTGTACAATTAACTCGTTGACCATTCGAAATTATTATGAAAACTGCAAAAAAGTAATGATGACTACAATAATGAAGCAATATGGACTTGAAAAATGAATTGAATCACTTATGATAAAATTGTTTTGTAATCGACAGATACATACGTTGTTTTCTTCCTAAGAAGCTGCTCATTTGTCTCACTCAACCGTCGATATCGGATCTCTATATCGTAGCTGTCATACAAATTGAACAATCGGGATCAAGTGCTTATATCGAAATATTTTTACTTTGACCAGAAATCTTCACGAAATTTGTACAATCTGTACAATCATCGGATAAATTTTTGAGTTCGGACCACTATAGCACATAGCTACCATATAAACTGAACGATCAAACGAAATTGAAAGTAAATTCCCCGGCTCAATAATATTTCGAAAAATGTATTTCACTAAGTTGATAAGACTGTCCTTAATTAATATGTCAAAAATGAGCGCGATCTGTCAAGCGGTTTGTTTACAACAGTTGCGAATGTTGGAAAAGTCTTGCAGTTATTCAGTTTTATCAAAAACATTAGCCGACGAGTGATACAAAGCCTTAAAAGACGGTCGTGAGATAAAAAATAAAAAAAAAAATGAATAATATGGGGCTTGGGAATCATCAGGGAGGTATTAGAGAGATGGCAACAGACCCGCGAGTCCGTTCGAATGATTTTGGGTAGATATTTTTTTTTTTTTTATGAAACGCGTTTCTGCTCGACTCGTCCCAAAAAGCTGAACTTATTTTTAAAAGTACTGCAAACATGTCTCTTTGGACGTACTTGATCGTGCGAATTCCGATCCCGAGCTTTATAACTACATGGGTTTATGAGTTTCCCATGCAAACAAGTCAACAATCCTCGAAATGGAGGGAAAAACGAGGCGAAACCAAAAAAAAACCAGCCAAAGCCGCTCAAAAATCAAGAAGATGTTCATTGTTTTTTTCGATATTCGAGGTTTTGGTGCATCATGAATTTGTACTGGGAGGACAGACGGTCGATAAGGAGTTCTATTTGGCGTGAGAACATCCATCGAAAACGGCCGAAATAGTGGAAGAACAATTCATAGATTTTACACGATTATCACCATCGAGCCACGATTATGATCGAATTTAAAGCCAAAAACGCAATGAATACGATATATGAACCCACCGTATTCACCAGATTTGGCTCCTTTTGCTTTTTTCTTGTTCCCCAAACCGAAATTACCGCTCCATGGAACCCTTTTTCTGTCGATCGAAGAGATGAATTAAAATTCGCTCAAGGAGCTGAAGGCCGCCACAAAAAGTGCTTATGAAAAGTATTTCGAGCACTGGAAAACTTCTTGGCATAAGTGTATTACATTTGGTGGGGATTATTTTGAAAGCAACAACATATGTAAATATTGATGAATAGTTAAATATTTCACGTTTTATTTACAATTTCCGCATACTTTTTTGTCACAATTTATATACTTTCAAAATAGGATTTTTACAAAAATAACAACTCATTATTCGTACTTATTACGGCAAAGTAAACACAGTATTGATTTAGTACTGAACGTACAAAGAAAAAAATGTAAAAAAAATTTCCCGCCAATTTGATAAGACGAAGGCCAGCAAGTCAGCGCCACCAAAAATAACAGCAAACAGCATCCTTTCATACTCGTTTTAATACCTAAGTATGTATGTATGTATACCCAGAACAGCATGCAACAAGTGCGTGCATAATAGGTAAGTGTATGTTTGGTCCAGACGAAGCGACGCATAAGCACAAAGCCAGAAAAGGAGAACCGAAATCGCAGGCAGTCTGCTAGCTGCCTATTAATAATAACAAAAAGGCACTTATTATATACACCCATATACATACATATATGTATGTATGTATGGTAACTAGAGTAAACAATGCTGATTACTAGCTGTCGGCGGCGGAACCACTGACGTCTAATGAGCTGTGATTAAAAAGCGATTAAGCCGCGAGCGCCATCAACAAAGAAGTTGATGGTTTGGCTTTTTGTTGTTGCGCACAATTCTTCCTACAAGAAGCTGCCACCAATTACTGTGCGTCCACTTTGAGCACCGACATTTCCAATGTGTGGTGTCATAATACTCGTATATAGTAATATATAATATTTTAATAATAATAAGCATGACAAAGTAGTGCTGAGTATCGGATTTCATGTTCTATATACATATGTAAGTATATGTTTTAATTGAGTAGTAACTGATTGCAAATATCTATTGTTTTCATAAAAAAAAATTCCAAGGAACTTATTTCAAACACACATTATGCGCTGTTAAAAAGGAATGGTTCATGTTGCAAATAGAAATGTGATAAGCCAGCCAAGAATGTCGTGATATTTATACTGGGAATGGGTTTAACCAAGCAAAAGGGAATATGAAATGATATGTGAGTTAAAAATCGACTCACTTGAATGTGTTAAGTTATACTTACATATGTGTATGTACTTTATTTTCTAAATTACCAGGGTAGTACAACAAGTTTTGAAAAACGGCGATTAAAGTCTTGAGTTGTAGCTTTATTGCACCAGCGCTACTTTCGTGGAAAAGAACGAAACTTTCGCTCAAAATATTCAATCCTTCTGTCACAATTCCTCCGAAAAATGTTGAGTTTTCATGATAAGGCTTAACTCGAAAAAAATTTCGAATCGTCTTCATTCGGAATTTACTAAAAGTACTTTTAAAATAAGTGTTGAAAACAACAACTCTTGACTAAAAGTCAGATAAAATTATTTTTAAACAAAAGTTATAAGGGTTTTTAAAAACGGCGCTACAAATGACAGCAAACGACGGCACATATTTTCCCGCTCTTTTGATATTTTTCTTCAGTAAAATTTCCCGCTTCATCATGGAAAGATATACGATCGAACAACGATTCGAAATTATTAAAATTTACTACCCAAATTCGGAGTCAGTGGCCTCAACTTTAAGAGCTGTACGTCCAATTTATGGTCGTCATAATCATGCTGTCAGTTCAACAATTGAGCGTTTAGTGGTAAAACTTGAATCCACAAGCACAGTACAAAATGTTCTCGTGCCAGTGAGATAAAGAATTGACTGTAGTGTCGAGGATATTGCTGCCGGTAGCGCATCAATTGAGGAAGACCCAACTCAGTCTCTCACACGTCGTTCTCAAGCTTTGGGCATCTTGGCGACGTCGTTGTGGCGAATTTTGCGAAAATAACTTTTCCTACATCCTTACAAGATCAAATTAACACAAGAACTGAAGCCGCTTGACCAACAGAATCGTCGTAAGTTCGTGAATTGGGCTAAACATAAACTTGAAAATGATGCGGATTTTCGTCGAAAAATCATTTTTAGCGATGAGGCTCATTTCTTGCTAAATGGCTTCGTTAATAAGCAAAATAGTCAAGCAGCAATCCACACGTATTACATGAGTCACCATTGCATCCCGAAATCGAATTACGATTTGCTGCGGTTTTTGAGCCGGCGGCGTCTTTGGACCGTACTTTTTCTGTGATGATTAAGACCGGCACGTTACTGTGAATGGGAATCGCTGCCGCTCAATTATAACTGAATATTTTTGGCCCGAATTGGGTGATATGGACTTGGACAATATGTGGTTTCAACAGGACGGCACCACAAATAACACCTCGAATGTAACAATCGATTTATTGAAAACCAAGTTTGATGAACGTGTTACCACACGAAATGGCCCAGTCAGAGGGCCAGCCTAGGTCGTGCGATTTGACGCCGTTAGACTATTTCTTGGTGCCCGTGGTGGTCATTCAAAAGAAATCGAGAGTACCATACATAATGGCATCGAAGTATAGTAAACTTAGAGTATACATATGTATTAAGTTCAACTATCTTTATTCTCTCACTCTCTCATTAGCATTAACCTCAGTCTGTTGACTGATATTTGGATTTTATTTAACAATACCTTTTTTTGTTTTTATCATAATTTTACATTGATAGATCGTATATATGTAAGTATATTATACATACACATATGTATATACATACGTATACATTCAATTATTTTCATAATCAACAATAACAGTTGAATGCACTCTACATAAATGTCAACTACTTGTTATGCCAAAGCAACTCTGTCGGTTCATTTTTATAGAAATGTCAAAGACATCGACGTCAGTTGCCGACAATGCGATTATATTGTAATAAGTGTTGCAATTGTGCTGAATGTGTATAATAAATAATACATACAAGTCCAGCACTGAAAATAATAGTAATGCGATAGTGCATACAACTTTCGATACAGAAAACCGTTAAATTGTATGTAGTGCCATGACTTATCTGTTGCACACCAAGCAGACGCAACGCCACAAGTGTGGGTCATGAAAAGCGGCCTGAGTGCCGGTTCCAGACCACTTGTCATTTGTAAACATTCATTGTCGTCAGAGGAGTAGGCGTTCAAAGCGCACTTTCGTGGCAAATCAGAAGGAAGAGAAAGTAAAAATTCACAATAAGTTATATGTACGATTACATGTGTATATACATATGTATTGCAGATAACGAACAAGAGTCGCGGAATTTCACACATAATCTACATAAATATGTATAAAAAAGGAAAACCTAAAAAAACTGCTGAATACAATGGGGGAAAAAATGTTGTTAAATATAATAAATATGGATGTTATCTCATTTTAGTTGTCAAAATAATTAATTTTGAGCAAATTTTGAAAAAAAGAGAGTGTTTAAGAGAGATACATATATAGAGCAAAGCCTTCTCTTCCTGAAAGGATTGGGAAAAGTGTGAGTTGACAAGAGTGCAGGGTTAAGCATCGAGACGGTTGGGTCCAAACTAGATAACCGAGTGGGAGGTGGTGTCTTTTCAGCAAAACTGGACCCCAAAATCAGCTTCTATCTGCCAGCAGTTCGATAAATCTGTTATAAATATGGCTGAGTCTCAGTAAGTCAATCCATGACCTGCTTATCAGGCAGGTAAACGTGACATGAAAGGAATATAGGCCACACATGTCGACTATTAAAATTCAAATAATAATGAGATACGAACTCTAGTAGCAGGACATGCCATTAGACTAGGAACGCCATACAATGACTATTATATAAGCGGAGTAGACTATAAAACATCTTATATGCAAGACTTTATATAGAAAAATAATCACAACTGTCGGTCAATGGTTTCGTGACAACGGTTCGTTCCGGTGTTTTTGAACAGATAATTTAGTTAAATATAATCAGAAACTCGGGGTGATTTAGAGAGAAGACAATAAGGTAAGGGGATTTTAGTCCCAGCTAATATCTCTGTGTAGCTCCGTAAGGATCGAGAGTAGGACCCCTCTGAGCCGTTCGATACCAAACAAGGTTTCAGACAAAAAGACTCCCTATCGTGCGACTTCTTCAACCTGCTTCTGGAAAAAATAATACAAACTGCAGAACTAAATAGAGAAGGTACAATATTCTATAAAAAGTCTACAGCTGATGGCGTACGCCAATGATATTAATAACATTGGCCTCAACAACCGCGGCGTTAGTTTTGCTTTTTCCAGTATGGATAAGGAAGCGAAGCGTGGTTGGAAACGCGGATAAAATGAAATATCTCCTGTCATCAAACAAACAGTCATCGGATGAGCGACTTAGCTCGCACGTCACTGCTGACAGTCATAATTTTAAAGTCGTAGATGACTTCGTCTATCTTGGAACCAGCATCAACACCAACAACAATATCAGCCTTGAAATACATCGCAGACTCGCTCTTGCCAACAGGTGCTACTTTGCACTGTGTATTGAAAACTAAATTTCTCTCTCGACGAACGGAGACCAAACTCTACAAGTCCCGCATAATTCCCGTCCTGCTATATGGTGCAGAGACATGTACAATACAACATTTGAAGAGTCGACCTGAAGAGTGTTTGAGAGAAAGATTTTGCAGAAGATTTATGGTCCTTTGCGTATTGGCAACAGCGAGTACCGCAGTCGATGGAACGATGAGCTGTACAAGTTTCATTAACATAGTTCAGCGAATTAAAAGACAACGGCTACGCTGGCAAAGTCATGTGGCAAGGTCAATGGACGAAAACACTCCGGCTCTGAAAGTATTCGATACAGTACCCGCCGAGGAAAGCAGAGGAAGAGAACGACCTCCACTCCGTTGGAGAGATCAAGCGGAGAAGGCCTTGGCTGAACTTGGTATCTCGAATTGGCGCCAAATAGCGAAGAGAAGAAACTCTGGCGCGCTGTCGGCTAAAGTCGACTATAACCGCGTAAGCGGGCGGAGTCTACACCATTAAAGAAAAAGAAGGTATCTTAAAGAGCCTCCTAAAAGTCTAGATGCGTTGTTAGACATCATCCAGATTTCCAAATACACGAGTTCAACGGAAAAAATTGAAATTTTTAATTGCTGGATAGGAGTAACGTTTGCGTAAACCGCTTTTTTATTTGGAACAAAGAAAATATCAGATCTCTTAAATCCTTTTCTGGACGGAAAAAATATTTACATTATATATGTAATTCTCCTTTTTTGTTTATGTATGTATGTATGTACATATATGTTTTTCGCGTAATACTTAAAAAAAATCTCTTGACCTACACGCGTAACTCTGAGTTACGTAACACTTTTACACACAGCCATCTCTAAAATAGAGGCAGAGGAGTCATATTCATATAGCTACATATCTACATACATATAAATGATTTTATTTTTGCAAATAAACACCTGATTTTAACAAAGAATATACGTTTTTATATATTTCCATTTTATACTTGTATGACTGTGCTTTTCGTATAAACAAACTCTTCGTTGAAACCGCAAGCTCTCACTGAATTTAATGAAGCAACAATTTATAATTGAAAACGCGCTAATCAATTCTTTATCTACATACATACATATGTATGTATATACATATATATAATATATAGTATGTAGTGGTATCCAAAATGTACATACAGAATTCTTCATATAGTCGTGTTGAGTGCGTCAGGTGAACTACTTGTAAACAATCGTCAGATATTTGAATCAGAAATTTATAAACTACAAGTGCGAGAAGTGATGAAAAATATGGAAATTTTTTATTTAGTTATATAACATATGTACATGTACAGTGAAACTACATATTACGAACATCTTCCATAACTGTACAATTTTTATATAAAAGCAAATCCCATAACCGGACACGGATGCTGGTTTGGTAATAATTCGTTCAAATTATCTCTGTTAAACGGACAAGATTTCAGGAAAAATTTCAGGAAAATTGTGTCAAATTATAGTTCTCGCTCTTTCAAATTCTCAGTTCAGTATAAGTGTAGGTCTGAATTACAGTTTCTGACTCTAAGATTGCATTTTAAGCAATCGTTTTTGTCACGCCCTTACATATTGACAGCTCCCTCCCGTAGCCGCACAAAAACACTGCAACGGTAGGAGTCCAGTTATGAGGAATTTCACTGTATATATATATAGGTACATACATATAGGTATACATATGTACTTATTCAGAAGTTTAGCTTAACAACTCATTTCAAGTGAAATGCTCTTCAATGTGTGAGTGGTTTTTTGAAATAATTGTTGAAGGTATTTCAATGCCTTTTGTTTTTAAAGGAAAAGCAGTTGAAGTTGTTTATTGAATCACGCTTGAAATATGCGCCTTATCATGAAATTTGGAAACAATGAAAATATAGTGAAATTATTTAGAAGATTCTAGTTAATCAGCAACACGAATATTTAAGTGCCAAAAAAATATCGAATAATCAAAAGTAGCTTTGAACCGTTAAGTGAGACCTTTTTTGCAGTTTCTAAGAAAACTATCATAGTAATGTACATTTTTACACCATCAAGAAATATAGATTCAAATGAAGAAAAAGTCTGCCGACTGAAAAAAAGCAAATATTTTATTATTTGGGAATTTTCGTTTGAATTGATTAGTCCTTTTCAGATACCAAGTAAAAAAGGCTAAAATCACGAATATTTTGTATTAAAATAATTAAAGAGTCTATGAAACAGTGAAGAATGGAGTCATGTGTAAAAATTCACGCAAATGAGGAAAGTTCTCTGATTGTCATTCGCTTGGGTGTGGCCAGAAACGATTATTCTACATATGGCTCAAGCAGCGCACGACTTCCGGCTGCAGACCAAGTATCCTCTGAGTAGCCAAAGAACATCCGTTTGAAGGCGAGCTAAAATGAGAAGGCGAAACATACCCTCCACAGTGTTGTGCGCCGAGTTTGGGACCCGCCACGTAAAAAACGCCCCCAATGATTTGTTCCTTTTCATTCTCGGAAGAAAAACCCCACTTCTGATGGCGACCATGGCAAAGGAAGTGAAGATAACGATTTAAGGATATGCACCTGGAATGTGAAGCCCTTAATTGTGAAGATGCCGCTGACCAGCTGGTTGATGTCCTCGTTAGAGCGAAGGCTGACATCTCGCGTAAACGTGTAAGATTTTTTTTGTAACAGACAAAAAGAAAAAACTCAGCACTTGCTTATTTTTGTGTTTTCACATAAAATTTGAGGTTATGTGAAAAAAGTAAACAAAAAAAAAGTACAAAAGTTATAGATCCTTGTATTACACAAAACTTTGCCAGGTAAGCTTTTTCCATAAGATTTACGATTTTCCACGCAAATTGAGATGAACCGTTTTTAACCCTTAAAAATTCAATCACTCCTCTTCCTCTGGCCGACGCCCCATCGCCGGCAAATTATTTTTCGTTTGATTTTTATTATTTCATCTTCCTTTTTAAATGGAACTTTTTCACTTCTTGCCTTTTTCAAACGCTTCAACACCTGTCTGATAGTAACAATGCGCTTTAACTTTATCAAACATCGAATAACAATTTGTTGTTGCTGAGCAAAAAAATAATAACTGTTTACACGCGTGTCAAATTAACTTTTATTTTAGCAAAAATTTCCAAGATAAAATACACACACGTACATATGAATGTATATGAACTAGTGGATCTGGCCAGACGTTGCTATGCTATGCTAACGAATTTAAGGCTGATTTCTCAATGTCTGGTTACCAACCTTTCTGTCCAGTTAATAGAGTTGTCCACTTAATAGATTGTACTTAATAAACATCAACAATGTACATGGTTAATGGAGATGTCTGCTTAATAGAGCGTCCATTTATTAGAGCTTTCACTGTATTTTTTATTTATCAATTATTTTTACTAACCTATCTTCTAATGTCAAGAATCGATTCTTAATCGACTTCGACTACTGAAGATCGATTCCGAAAAATCGATTATTTTACGAGAAAACCCGATTTTCGAGTAGAATCGGAATCTAGTTATCATCCCTACTGGCAGCCATCGCGTGCACATATAATAACCTCCGCACAATAACCACCACAAAAAAATGATTTTTTTCCATGTTATTTATATGGAAAACAAAAAATTTGAAAGAGGCACCTCTTAATATTAATATTAAGAGCTCATCTTTTGAGTGACTTTTTTTTACACATTTCGAAAGTTTTGAGCCTGTTTTTCAGTTGAAAAAAAAGGTTGCCTCAAATGGCACACCCTAATGTACATACATACTACTATAGCAGTTGATTAAGTAGTTTAAGTGAAGAAGTAAAAATCTGTCTGCTAGAGTGTTCTAAAAAAATCTGAACATGAGCTTTAGTATCTTTTTTCATAGAATAAAGCTGAAGTTTCCCGCTATTCTTTGAGAAAAAACACGAGTCTCGAAAAAGTAGTAGGTTAAGGGAACTCAATTAGTTTAGTGCTCGCTAAAAATAAGTTAACTTAAGCTATTTTAACAAATTGCCAACGGATTTATCTGTATGCATAACTAATAAAATGTATTACTTGGCACGTAACGAATAATTAATACATATTTTATCGCTTTGATAATATTTTATCATTTCATTAAGTACTCAAACAACCTGTTGCCGTTCTCAAACTCGGCAGTGGAAAGAGTGTTGCGCCAAAATGACAATAACAAATAACCGAAAGTGGAAAGAAATGCTAATCACTCGCTCGTTTAATGTCCAATAGATGTAAAACCAGTTTTATCACCAACGTGAATTATGCAAAATAAGGTGAAAAACTCGTACACATTAACGATTGAGGCGATGGCGGGGCCAACACACTCAACGCAACTAGCGCCTACACAACTACAACAACAGCAACAGCAGTAATGCGCCACAAACAAAGAGACACACCCGTCGAAGTGATCATCAGAGCACAATAAAGGCACGAAAGGCAGACGAGAGTTTTTTTGTGAATCTGTATATATGTATGTATGTGTATGTATGCGCATGTGTATGTTATTAACTTATTCCATTGTGCTGTTTCGCCTTTGACGCCGTTACAGCCACAATTTAGTGTCGGCCAGATTGGTTGCTACTAATAAGTATAATCATGCGAACATCCATACAAACATACACACACTCACATATGTACATAGTACATAGTACATATAAATATGTTTAATAAACGCAATTGCACAACTCGACAAAAAACCTTTGGAAATTCCAGAAACGACGCATTTGCGACGTGAGTTCGATACAAATAGGCAATGAAGCCTTAAATAAAATAGTAACAATGAGTGGCAACAACAACAAAAAGCACAACAAAACGTTTAGATAAGTGAAAATGAGACAAGCTGGGATGGCTTTCTAATTTAATATTAATGTGATGCATTGCTGTTGTTGTAGTTGTTGCGTTTGCGTTCAACTTAATTAATATTGTTGTTATTGCCTTCGTATTGTTTTATTATTGTTTAGCGTTGTTGTTGTTGTTGTTGTTAATGTTGATTATTATCTCATATGATGCGTTTATCTACTTATATGCACGTGTATATGTATGTGCATACATAAATTGTATATACATATACATATGTATAAATAACCACACATGCATATACATAGATATATAAGTACATATGTATATATAAATATATACTTATGCAAGCGTTTATCATTATATTCGCTGCTTTGCCTAGTCATTCCGTTTATTGTATTTACTTTCATGCTTTTTGTGTGACAAAATGCTTTTATGTAAGTATGTATGTGTTGCTATACATGTACATATGTATGTATGTGTGTGAATATGCCGGTAGCGCTTGAACGCCTACCGATTTTCCGGCGCTGGTATAATTTGATTTATCTACTGTCGGTGCTGCCGTTTTTCGATTATGAACTTGTGAAACATTTTATAAATTTTGATAAAACACCGAGCAAACACTACAGACATACATACATTCGATACATACAGACAGTATGAAGGATCGGTAAGTGGTTGGTACAAGTTATTAAGGGGTTGCACGTTGTTGTTGTTGTAGCGGCAGAAATCCGCCGATGTGGCAGTCCTTGGCCGGAAAATAATTCTGATCCGTTCCGGTTGCGTAGGCCCAACTGTCGTGGGAACGGGGCTGCATAGGTTTACTCGCCTAAAAACAGTCTTTTTCAACAATTTTTTTCTCATACAAAAAATTAAATTTTTTATTTAAATCTTTATTGTTACAAACACATACTATTAACAAAAAAATTTTGAAATTTTTGGAAAAATATATTTTAAGCTCGGCCATTGGGACGCCATTTTTTTAGTTTTTCATTGTTTTAGTTAAAACATTAAATTAGAACTTGCACGAAGGAAAGAAAACTGAAAATCGGATTTTTGCCAGACATTTTTATAAAGAAATTAAAATTAAAAAAAATCCTTCATCCAACTCTTTAACAACTGTATCTCAAAGACTTGTGTAAAATTTCATGAAGATCGGTTGAGTAGTTATTGAGAAATCTTGACAACCGACTTCAAAAACACAGTTTCGAGAAAAACGCGTTCAAAGACAGCGCACTTCGCCTAGCTAGTCCCGAGCGCACAAGTTCTAAAGGCTTTATCTCCAAAACTATTACTCGTATCAACTTAATTTAAGACAATATTCTAGAGGGGTTTTAGAATTTAATAAGACAATAAAAAATTAGATTTTTTGAAACCCGTAAACCCATATAACCCCTTAAATTTGGTGTGTAAGACTTCTCACGATGGAACAGTGTTCAATGTTCTTGAGTAGATTTCCGTGAATGTCGAATATTGTCTATGGGCCTATATAAACTCGCTACTGGCTGGCCCTTTAGAGTAGAGGGAGCTATAAATATTGACTAAAATCAGAAATGCATTTGTCAACCAGATGTCCCAGCTTCCAATTCATTCATCAACAGATTTTTCCTACAGGGCAAATACAGAAACTGGTTAAGGTTAATATATGTTTGTACATACATATGAAATACAAACATACATATGTACATACTTAATTATTTAGCATAGTTTCATTTTTTTGTTGCCACATAACGTTGTCGGCTTACATAAAGTGATTTTAGCACGTTTTCACGTTTTGTCCAATTATTGTTTCTTTTTTTTTGTATTATTGAAGAACTTTTTCATTTACTATCTATGTATGCGCTGGCTAAGAATTGGCATAACTTGTGCTAATAAGCTGATTGTGATAATTAAAAAAATATAATTTTTTTCTAATAATGAGCGACTTTATGAAATACAGTGAAATTTCCTAACACGGACAGTCCTCACCGAACAGCTCCCATGGCTGTATAAATTTCATTATTATTTTCATATAAAGCCAAGTTTTTTGGTGTTTTGAGAAAGTTCTCTTAAGAACAATACACAAAATTGACAAATTTAGATTTTACTGAACGGACTGCTATAAAAACTGACCGAACAAAATCAAGTTCTTGTATGGAAAGCTTTTGTATATAACATGATATCTTCACGAAATTTGGCATATAATGGGTTGTCAAAAAAGTCATGCGGTATTTTTATTGAATTTTTTTTTTTTTTTGAAATTGAAAGGAATTTTCGATGACTCATGCCCAGCTCTTGACCGATGCTACGGCTGCTACTATGCCGGTCTCTTTCGACCAATTCAGCGATTTTATCGCAATTTTCGACGACAGGCCTTCCGCAGCGTGGCGCATCTTCGACCACCTCTACACCAGAACGAAAACGTTGAAACCATCGTTGTGCGGTGGAAATGGTAACTGTATCGGGTCCATAAACTACACAAATTTTATTGGCGGCTTGAGATGCATTTTTGCCTTTATCGTAGTAGTACTGTAAAATATGCCGTATTTTCTCTTTATTTTGCTCCATGTTTGCGAGGCTATAACTCACGAACAACTTAAAAGAAACGACAATCAATCAAACACGTGTTAGCGCGTGAAATGGGCTTTCCAAAAAGGTATAGCATGACCCGATGCGACGAATAAAACTAGAACTACGCGCTTTCAGCGCCAACTAGCGAAAATACCGCAAGACTGTTTTGACAAACCATTAATTCTCAATGTTTAGTTTGCAGCCAGCTGTCAGTTAAGTTGTGACTAACTTAACCAAGATTTCTTTTTTCGGCAAAGAACTTCGTTTTAAGGGGTTAGATGGGTTTACGGGTTTCAAAAAATCAGTTGTTTTATTGGCTTATTAAATTCGACAACATCTTTTACCTAAATTTTCAAGTTGATCCGAGTAATAGTTTCGAAGATAAAGCCTTGAGAACTTGTGTGCTGAAGGCTAACTGAGCTAAGTGCGTCGTTTTTAAACACGTTTTTCTCGAAAAAGTGCTTTTGAAGTCGGTTGGCAAGATTTCTTAAGAACTAATCATTCGATCTTCATGAAATTTTACACTAGTGTTTGAGATACACTTCTTAAAGACTTGAACGTAGGATTTTTTTCGATTATAACTATTTAAAAATAAATGTCGCGAAATGTCCAATGAAATTTCAGTTCTTTACTTACCTTTGTGCAAGTTCTAAGTTAAGTTTTTAACTAAAACACGTATTTTTCACTTTAGATGATCCTATAAAAAGTTATCCTGCCAACGCGAGCGCATTTTTTCCGAGGGGTCATCGCAATGGCCGAGTTTAAAATATATTTTTTTTTTTCAAAATTTTAAGTTTTTTTGGTAATAGTGTATGTTTGCAACAATAAACAAATTGTAATAAAATATTTCATTTTTTATATGAGAAAAGAATTGTTGAAAAAAGGCTGTTTTTACCCGAGGAAACCCATGTAACCCCTTAACTGACAGATGGCTGCTAGCCAGACATGGAGAAAACGGCTCTCAATGTAATCTCAAACACAAACAGTGTTGTTATTTTTACCGTTTTACTTATAAAGTTCTGGAAAAATTCATATAGCTGGAACACAATTTTCAAAATAATACAATAAATGTTTTTTCACAGTTTTTTTCACTATTTTCTGCTTAACTATCTTATTTCAGATTTTAAAGCCAAATAAATTGACATCTGCTTTTAACGCATATCGCGCAATTTATTTATTGCCGCTGTGGAAACGTAAACAGCTCAACCTAACCCTAAAAAGTATTTGCAAGATTCACAGTTGCAATAATGATATCAAAATAATAATTTGCATGCAAATGTATAAGACGAAAATGACAGCGACAGTGGCAGTGACAGTGACAGCCACAACGACGGCGTTAATGACAGCTTACAAGGTCATTATTATGCCATTACGTCATTTGTGCGGGCGCAAAAACAATATTGTGAGAAAAAAATTAATAATAACAAACTTAAAAATTTATTTGGTTAAAATACAGCAACACAAATACACTCATGTGAGCAGCATACGCAAAACTTATTAAATTGTGAAAACAAAAAAAAAATAACAATACTATAAGTATAATGTAAAACAACAACCAACTGTAACACGTACACAATATTCCGTCAACGTCTTGATTTCTATGGTTTTCGATAAATTTTATACGCTGCTGCTTAGCTGGCTACACGCTCGCTTCCTTTGACTCTCGCTTTTGCCTCGGCGTTGGGCTTATCGCACACTTTAAACTTTAGCAATTCTTATTTGTTTTATTTATTTATGATTAATACTCAATGATTTTGAATTTTGCACGTCAGCTGCTTTTGCAACAACACAAATACATATATGTATTTGTATATAGATATGTACATATGTATGTATTTATGTATGTAATAAAAACACTTGCACTATTCGAATAAGCACCCTTCGTTTGCTCGCGCTTCGCCAATACGAATTTTTATATTTAAACTTTTAGCTTCTTATCGCACACGTCCTACTACACCCTCACGTCTTAGAAAAATCGTTGTTGTTGCGCCGTTTTATCCGCAATGCATAAATTCAGTAAAGCACACCGAACCGATCTCCACGTACTCAGATACTCAAATGAATTGCCGCGCCGCATATTCGGCGGCAGTCAGTGTGGCGGCCTGGAGCTCCAGTCAATCGCAGGCACACCCAAGTGTGTGTTAGTTTCACACACACACAAGCACACAGCTGTAGCAATGTGGAGAATCGCTTGATCACAAATTGTCGACTGGAATTGATAGTGAAGTAAGTAAAGAGACTCTGGTGCGTGGAAGAGTTGCCGATGGCATGTATGAGAGCGAGAGAGGGAGAGAGATTTTCCCCTAACACTGGTTTGAATTGAGTTTCAATAAAGTTGAATCAGAGAACATAAAAGATTTTTTAAATTATTTATTTATTGATAATTGTTTTATGTTCTCTGGCTGAATCTTATGTTCGCAGATTCTCTGAAATTAACTTGATTATTCAATACTACACCCTTTCTCTCTTTAAATATTCTGGTATGGTCTGTTCTGGGTCTTTTTGCTGTGTGCATCAAATAGTAGGATATAAAAATTAATTAATTATTAATTTCATGAGTTGTAGGGATGCCTAACACAGGACTTATGCTACTTTGGTTCTCCCACAGCCAGACGTATAGCACTTATTTACATACATACATATGCACATACATATATCATTGCGAGTCCCGAGAAAATGTTTGATCTAGCTATGCTACCCCGCTATCTAGTAAACTGTCAATATCATAGGCATACGCGAATCACTTTTTTGTAGTAGTTCAAACCTTAGATTCTGAAGATGAAACTGGCAACTTTCATATTTCGCAAATCACTTGAAAAATATGAGTAGAATTTGAAACATAAAGCTTCCAAAAAAACATTTTATCTTTTGGTTCGAAGACCACCTAAAGCGTAGTACAACACCTCTACTTTCCGTATTACACGATTTTGAATTCTAATGGCGTATCTAACGTTTTAACCTTATCCTTAGGCAATGTAAATTGGCTGATCAAAGTTCTCACGTGGACTGTTATGTGTAGTCTTGTGTGAAGTCACAGAAAAGAAGAACTCCTGTGTTCAAATAGTTGTAATTGAACAAAAACATCCTTCGTTCTAGACATTGTAAATTATATCTCTCGAGTAGATAGCGAGAAATGTTGAAAACCGACTTTCAAAGCACAACTTCGAGCAAAACACGTTTTAAGTGACTACATAGCTGAGCTCGAGGACGCTACTTTTCAAGGTTGTATCTTCCAAACTTTTACTTGGATCAACTTTCAACAAGAGTTTAAGACAATATTCTATACAGTATTCTAGACAATATTCTATAGATGTTTTTTTTTTGATGTTTTTGAATTAAATGAGATAATAAAACAGTTTTTGAAAGCCATTAAGCGCGTTAAACGAACGGTTCTCAACGACATTTAAGCAAATAGTAAGAGTTTTGGTGATCTCTTCGCCCCAAGCAAGATTATCCGTTTCCCCTTTGTAAGGGTTTTAAATGGTCAACGTCATTCAATTGGACGTTGGTAACTATTGGTTGCCAGTTGTTAAAGCTATTTGGTAGAAGACGTGACTGAAAAATCTGGGAAAATATTCGAGCATTCATTATTGGATAATATTCGACCGAATATACCACGTACAGCACACAGTGAAGAAATTATAGCAGCCGGAGCTGAGAGTATACACGAAGACCGTGGAGAGTCGATTCGGCGCTGTTCGCATCAACTCGGACTGACGTTTGGAACGACTTGGCGCATTTTGCGTCGAGATCTTAAATTGAGAGCTAAATACAGCTTGAGCAGGAACTGAAACCGCTCGACCTTCCCAAGCGACATTGCTACGCTCTATGAGCTCTTGAAAAGAAGATCTGACGTTTTCGAGCCAAATATCGTTCAGCGATGAGGAACTTTTCTGGCTCAATGGGTATGTAAAAAAGCAATTTGCCGCATTTCGGACGAGTAGCAAGCTGAAAAGATTCAAGAGCTGCTATTTCATCCAGAAAACAACGATTTGGTGTGGTTTGTGGGCCGGCGGAATCATCGGTCCATTATTCTTCAAAATATATGACATCGAGAACGTAACTGTCAATGGCGACCGTTTGGTTTCAACAAGACATCGCCACTTCCCACATATCGCATCAATCAATGGATTTATTGAGAGAATACTTTGGAATAATTTCACATTTTGGCTCGGTTGATTGACCACCAATATCGTGTGATATCACACCGTGGATATGTAAATTCTAAAGTCAATGCGGACAATCCCGCTTCAATTCAGGCCTTGGAACAAAATATCTCGCGTGTCATTTGCTCGAAAAAGTGATGGAAAATTAGACTCAATGAATGGATGGACCATTTCAGATGTAGCCGCGGCCCATACTTGAAATTTTCAAAAACTAATTACCAAAGAATGTTCTTTCGAACGATAATAAACATTCTCCATAAAATTCGAAGCTTCAGTGTGTTTTTTTTTTTAAGTAGGGAACCTCGAAGTGATCCATCTCCACATTACAAATACACCTCTGAAGGATATTGTAGACCCGGTGCAGCCGAATTTAACGTTTTTTCTTGTTTTTCATATTATTTTTTTATTTTTAGATTATTTTTTTAATAAATATAATAAAATTAATTCTAATATTCTTTAAGAATTGTCACAACAAAACTCTGACTTATTTGCAGCTTTTTCTTACTCTCAGTACTCATTGAATTATTGAATTATTACTTGTTACACCAACACACACAGACATACATATGCTTAATGTATTTGCTGTTGTTATTTTGGCGTGAACTCGCAATTAATCATAAAAAACAGTTAGTAAAAGCAAATAGTTAAAAGCAGAATAAACTTTATCTTTGAAACGGCTGTTGATAAGATTGTCATCTAACTCATAAATGTATATAAACATGTATGTATGTATGTATGTATGTATGTGTATTTTGCAGCGCTACAAACCCAGATAAGCGAAACACACTCGCAAGTAAATGATGCAACAACAGAACTCAGCTGCAAAGCAACAAATACAATACTACTGGGATACATTTTATTTAACAGAATAATATTACTTTACGCTCTCGATTGCTTTTGATTAATGAATAAATAATAGAATTAGAAATTATTTTTTGGTAAAATAATTATGAAGTTGTTATGAGCAAAGTAAATTATTGCAAAATACCTATGACGGTTTGGAAATTCATTAATTTTCATATTATAAATATGTATGAATGTATGTACATATATACTATATGTATTTTTATGCATAATTTATGTACGTAAGTACATTAGTCAATGCTACTAAATACTAAAAAATTACTTAATTAAACGTAAACTCGTAAATAATGAAATAATAATGCTCGACACTCTTTCTCACACACATGCATACATATACATGTATGTATGTATATGCTTTCCTTGGCTTGTGCTTAAACCCGCGCCCAAACTCTGCGCTAATTAAATTAGCCGCTTTTACGCACATTTAACGCAATTACTTGGCGTTTTGACATACACACACACACGCATATACGAATTCTAGCTCAAAAACGAATGTTAGATTTAAGTAACTAAGCGGCATTGCAACGCATATGAGCATTCTCATAATTAATCATTACGCAAGCATTAATTGCTCTTTTTGTGCGCTTTTGTGCTCGAAGTTCAAATTGAGAGTTACGAGGGCAAGTAATATGACAAATCTACTTACCGAGTTAATTGAAGAAAATACACTTATTACATATGTACTTGATATACGTTTGTATGTATAAGTGTTTATATGTGTATGTGCAACAATGTGATGACGTCTGCGCTTCCTTAAACGGAAATAAGCATATATGTACCTTCATACATAGTATATCTCTAACTTGCCTCGCGTAAATTAAGCATGAAATTAGCCTGACACATTCACACCTACATACGTATACACGTACTATACATCAATGGATATGTACATACATAAGTTGTTGGTTCAATTTGTATGAACTTTTGATTGAATTCGGTCAAAGTGTTCGGCTGAAATAAAGAGTTATTCATGCTTCAAGGGAATTAATGAAGCAAGAAGCCAAAAGTCTTACATCTATGTAAATATTTATTTACATTATATTTGTGCTATACTTGTATAATATCGCCCACATATGCAGAGCACACTAAGAAAATCCACTGCAATGGCGGAGCTGCGGTTAACTTCTCAGAACAGCCTCAAAACACACGCTGAGTTAAAACAAACAAAAACTTCTAACTTGACTATGGTCGGTCAATTTCAGAGTTGCAAATAATGCATAAAAATTATTGAATTAACATTTGAATTAAATTTGTTTTTTTATAGATATAAATCCAAAATATAATAAAACAAAATTAATTAAGAAATAAAATTTTTGAATAAAAAAAAAATGTTTGAATCAAAAATTTTATTTTTCATCCAAAATTTTTTAATTAAAAAATTCGTAACTCCAGTCAGGCAGTTAGTTAGCGAGCTCAGCATGCGACGTGTACTTTTTCAGACTCCTTTATATACCTACATATACATATGTATATGTATGTATGTAGCTTATCATAGCCTGACAGCACACTTCACAGCAATGCAACTGCCGGCAATGTAGCCTGTGCCACTTATGGAGCCGTTGTATGGTGGATCACAACGGTGACAGTTTTGGGGTCCCACAAACACCTCTTAATATAGCGCTGTATACCGCTCTTGAACCTGATTGTCATACAGCGTGCTGTTACTTTCAGGTTAAGAAGAGGGTTTGAGTGTGTCACTGCTGCGGAATGACTGGATTTCCGCTGATGATGTGAAGAGAGAGGGAAATCTACGGAGCAGAAGGCTTCTAGATGATATGGTCAGGTGTAGGTGGCAAGACCGTTGACAATAGTCCTAACGGTCGAGTGACTTATGAGTACATTCGGGATGTTGGGTTTGTTGAGGGTAACGCAGACTATAGATTTTGTCTGAGTCCTGGTTTTCTGCTTGCGGGGCATAGGCCTCTGAATGCATTTTTGCATCAGAGGCACCTATCTGATAGGTCGGGTTGTTTTTGTAGGGCGGGGTTAGAGAACTGGGTGCATATAATTACAGTATGACCGATGTACGCCAACATTAGGGATCTGAGTGATATGGGTATTAGCTGGACTGATAAAAGTTGGCCCCTAATCGGAATGCCGAACAGTTAGAGCCGTTTGCGCGCGAATTGTGTGGGCCGCGAAGACTTTTAACTAAGAATTAAGAGCTAGTGTAAATGATGTTTGCGTGTAATATGCGTATGCGGTCCGACCACTGGTCACCATTCCACAGCAGTACGGAAGCTCAATTGGTCTACGTGGTCTGACCGGAGGCTTAATTCTGGTGCCACGGGGAGCAGGAGCCGCTGGAGTTCGCTCCAACCTGCTTATGCGGACCGGCCCATCGGGGAATGTCGTGGTGTTGTCATTAAAATCCGAATACGTGCAGAACTGACGCTTAGTCAGTTGAATGTGGAGTTGCATTGCAACCGGGTGCCGAGCACAAAGTACTGCAGAGGTTTCGAATGGGCCTCGAATCCAACCAAGTTGGTTAGTGTGTCCATTCTACACACCCAATTGGTACCGAAAATGACTGGTATTTTCAAGGCGCTGGTGAACGAATTGACCTGATCCGTGGTGATTTTGAGCGCCGTGGGGTAAGGTTGTCGTCAGCAGGTACACACACCAGGCGTTGTACATAAAGGTCGGTTGCGACCTACCCTCTCCCTTGTCCTTTTTTAACTTAGTGCTGTCATTCTTGTACATATACATTCTTGTACATATATACCGAACTGGCTGTTGTGCGAGCGAGTTTCCTTCAGCTTTTTAATTAATATTTCGACACTTTTCTCGCATTTCTTCAAGTTCCTGTCAAATCAAAGGTGAACGCTGTTAAATTTACAAATTCAGACACTTTTCAGATTTTTGTGGATTTATATTACTTAGCCTAACCTCAAGGCCAAAGAATAAGCTGAAAGCTGTTCGAAATCAATCAATCTACACCGAAAGGCAACAGATTGCTTATTGTTTATAAAACAAGAAACTGTCGACATATCTGACAATCTGAAGTATACTATTTAAAGCTACATATGTATGTATATCAATCTTTATAATATCGATAAATTATGTAAATACATACATAAGTATGTATCTATGTATGTATGTCAATTTGTTTGCTTAGCAAGTAAAATATGTGAGTCGCCCTTATATGCCGCATTTCCCCATTGCTTTATTATTGCCATGCCGAAGTTGCCAAGGTCGAATTTCCGTTTCATTCGACGGCTAATAAAATCGCAATATTAACTCCCACCTCACTGCAGCACCGCAACCAATATATTCCTCTGGAAAAAGTGGTATTTTTAGAATTTGCGATCAAAGGCAAGTTACCTGCTGCAGATGCCGCCACCAACGCCACATACACCACAGCCAGCCGCCTCTGTTTATTTATAGACACTTGGCGCAGCTACTAGTTTAAGTGTAGGAAATTGTGTATGTGCATACCCTGCCGGAAATACTATCTGCAAAGTTACGAACATTTTGTGAAAATTTGTTTGTGGCAGTCATGTAAAAGGGCTTGAGACATACTGTAAAAAAGTGCTTTGACCGGTTACATATAAGTAGGTGTATACCAAAAGATACAGATTTTTAGGAATGTATAACTTGAAGATTTTTTCTCACAGATAAATATTTTTTTATAAACAGTTTAAGATCGACATTTTGCTCAAAAATCGATTTTTTTTTAGAAACCGCCATTTTGTCAAAAAGTTTTATTCTGCTTATTCCTTCGATTTGTTCTACTAGACTTGACATTACTTTAACGAAATCTGTTTGGTTTTTTAATTTCAGAGGATCCAGTTCAGAGATATAGTGGTCACCGCAAAACGTCTTTTTGAGAGAAGCTCGGCCATCTAACTGTATATAAGCCTTTGAGAAAAAACACTGCTTTAATTGCTTTAAAATCTAAAGGTATATTTACAGATATTTTAAGTGTACTCAGTGAAATTTTTAAAGAAAAAACATTAAATATATGTATTTCTGGTTAGACGTGATCTCCGATGGCGCTACACAGCGGTTCTCCACTGCTGCAGTAATTCCGGCCTTTTCCTTGGATGAAACCTGAAAACAATTCTCTACTTGCAGATATTATCCTAGGGTCGGAAGAAAATCAAAAATTGACAAAATGGTGACGCTTTTTAAAAAAGTCTAATTTTAGCCAAAATTTTCGTCGATTTTGGTCATTTTTAGGAGAGCTACTTATATACACAAGTATGTACATAGAACAGAAGATTTTAAACTTTGATAATAATCGAATATACATAATTTTTAAAGGTATGCATAACCTAGAGAAATATTAAAAAACGATTTTCATCTCCATTAAAAAAAAAAAAAATTTTTGCTAACTTATCTTTTACATTTAACAAATTTCCTCTCATTCGTAAAATATTTCCTACAGGGCTGCAAGCACAAATAAGTACTTAATATTTACTATGTATAAACATTTTGATTTCAAAAACCTAAATGCGATACGAATTTAACAATATTGAAGGGCACAATATTTTATGAGTAATAAAAGAAATCATTCACAATATGAAGCTAGTTCTATTAACAGGAACAAATTTCCCCTTTCATGACATTCTTATCTAATAATATATACACTTATGCACATACATACATACATTGTATGTATGTGCTTGTGTGTTCGAATATGGCTTGCACTCCTTTTTATTACTAGGTATGTCTTTTATTTCTACTTCCTCGTTTCCAGTTCGCTATCGTTGGCAGTGATTAAATTTCAAGCGGCTGCCATATGGACGCACAGTGATATGAATATGTAGGAATGTGCTCACAACTGCACTTTTAGATACTTAACTTTTATAATCAAGCATTTACAAACATATGTGCTTAACATTCCTCAACAAATAAAACTGCTCGCATATACAAATGTATGTACTTATGTAAATGTGTATAAGTGTGTGTTCATATGTATGTTCACAAATCCATTTGTAAATACTAGCCAAGAGCGATATCTTATCAGTCGTTCGCTATTGCTTTTTTGTTTTTGTTTGCCATAATATCATATAATTACAAATTGCCAGGCATATGAGTGCAAAATGAGCTGTACAAATGTTATTTCGTATATGTATATCTACATATGTATGTATTTTTGTGTTGCATACTCATTTCAGTCAAACAATTCATTCCTCTCCACATGTGAACGCAATCCTTTTAGAAGCTACAACGTTTATTTGCTTGGAATTGTGGGCAAATTAATTAGCCATACTTATATGCGTAGCATACGTGCTTTAATATACATATGCACATTTGTATGTGTTTGTGTGCAAGCACTTTTGCCGGCTGCCAATGCAACAGTAGATGCCTTGCATGAGATACTCGACTTCATGCCATATTCGCCCAGTCAAATACCAAAAATTTTAAATGCGAAACTGAGTAAAAACAAATTAAAATGTTTGATGTCTATTTTTGGCGAAAATGAAGGGCGGACGCGAGAATTCAAAATAAAAACTGATTGCTGCCGTTTCCATTTTTGCATAGATGCACGTTGACGTTGTTAACGTCATATACACAGGGTGACCCGGATGGGAAATTTTAAGACAAAAATTGTGTGAATAAAGCGGCGGGCTTGCATTGAGATCAAATTATCGTTTTTCTTGAATTCTTAAATTTCTTGGAAGTTATAAAAGGTTTTCGGTTCATTAGATATAGTATATTGCTAATATAAGTATACAGCTAGCTATAAAAAAGATGCCTCATTCGCAATATTTGTTGACTCAATGTTTCAATAAACAAATTGATTGAGTACGAACTCATTCATGAACATCATTGCATACTTTTAGGCAGCATTATTCAGTGGATGTGAATTTTTAAAACAAAATTTCAATTTTGTTGAACATAGAATTTATTATCACGAAAATAAATAATATTAACACCCTAAACTTAACCCGATCAGAATATTTATTTTTAAATTTATCATTACTTGTACCACAGCGTGCATTTTTCCGTTCCTAAACATTTCTGAAAATTTTAAATTAATTTCTTCCTCACTTTTTGCATTATGAATCACCTTTTAGTGCGATGGTTTATGTCTTTGCTATTGAATACTTTTTGACAATTGTTTGAGTAAAACGTCAAATTCAAATGTCAACCAGGTGCAAAATAATAAGCAAAATAAAACAATATTAACCGCGACTGCGCCGATAACCGCGAAATTCAAGCGATTTAGGGAACATAAATCTAAACCTTATAGAAAGGAATGTGGTGCTAACTGACAAAGGATAATGTGAAAGGCGAAATATTCGCAAAGTAGTTTAGTGCGCAAGGATGTAGAGAAAATGGCATAGACATACAATTCACTGTGGTGTCATATTTGGTCAAGTGCAGTTTTCAGTGGATTCTCGTTGTGTACAAATGGTGCGGATGAATGAATAGCGTTGGAATTTGATGAAAAAAATATTTGATATCCTTTGGAAGGAGTAACTCATAAAGCATATATCTGTATTATATACATATGTAAAAAAAACGTTTTATATAACGCAAACGCTGGAAAATCCCCTAAATTGTAAAAAATTTCGAAGTAGTGTTATGTTCATACATATATAGTGCAGAAAAGTGTCTCTTGTGTATAAAGTAACTTACTTTTCGCGGTTTGTCTAAACAAGCGAGTGCGTTTCCTAATGGAATGAAAGGAAATCTTTTATATTGCTACTGTATGTGTGCATGTGAAATCCAAGTGACACCCATTGCTATAGAAGCGAAATTCATGAAAAATCGATATTCGCCAAAAAGGAAACGGTCAGCCGCGTTTTAGGTATAGTGGCTATAAGTACGCCTCCATTTGGTACAGACGCAAAAACAAAAGCGTTGTCAAAGCAAATTTACCAGAAATAATTACTTAAACAGTACATAACATATTTAGGTAAACTAAAAAACCAAAAAATCTCGCTGGAATCAACACTAACAAGCAAATGTTGAGATTTATATGCCACTCGTGTTGTTGTCGTTTGTCCTAAATTCCATTAGTCGCATGCTCAATTATATATTTTAGACTATTAACTCGCATACTTACGCATATTCTCATATTTAAGTGTACATATGTATTAATCCATTATCCTCACTGCCATCAACGTAGAAGCTACCACGTACCACCAGTTTTCTGATTAGCCTGAAAATTTTGTAAATTCATTGTCTACTTAAACTGCCTACTTCTGTGTATGCATTTTTTTACAAAACGTCCTCAATTCCTTCACTCATTGCTACAGATGAGTCATGTGCGTCCAAAACTGTTCGAATACTTTAAAGAACTTTAAAATAACAGTGATTTGTGCGGATCGTAAATCAAACTCTATTTAGTGCCGTATTGAAAAACGTATAGATAAATAAATGTGAATGTGTGCTGACGAGATTTAAAGTCCTTTCGGTTATTATTACAATTATAATTATTGACTTGAGACTACGTTTGGAAACAAAATGAAGACACGTCTTGTTTCGTTAACATACCGCGGCAGCGCCTCTGTGGATCCGCGCTACTCCGCCGCAATGTTGCCATGGACCATAAATGATATTCGCTCCACAGAAAGCTACTCGAAGGTAATTGTTATTTTTTTATTGCTTTATGAATGAAAATAATTGAGAACCTACTATTCATAGAACAAGGTAAAATTTGTTTAAGAAAAAAAATAATACATGAATTTAAACCGATTGGAAAGGAGGATAAAATATTAAAAATTACATTCAAAACCATTAACAGGCAATGTACGGTCGGAAAGAGGAAAGAAAGAAACGTAATGTTGGGGAATGTTGCAAGTGATTATAATACCAACAAAAATATACTACTATGTTACTTCAAAAAAATTTTCCATTCAAGGATAAACTATATTAGAGATTATAATTCTAAACATTTATGTAAATTCTACCATAGTTTTTATCTCTTCATTAGCATCTTTATAAATATATATGTATATATGATACATATAAAAGTACCCATCAACCACAAAGTCGCAATGGTCACTCCTTGGCGGGTTCCACACTTTCTGTCTCCAGCACTCCGAGTTGACCATAAAATGATTAGTTAAGTTGAATGCTTCACAATACCAGCACCACCAACAACAACGCCTATCACCTAACACTGACATTGACACCATGTACATTGCCTTTTGTGACAACCTGCTAGTTCATCGTCGGAGCCGGTATAAGCGTTCTATATATAAACTAGGTGTTGTGGAATAAATGAATAAATACACGCGCCACAGGATATAATCACTAAGAACCAATTCAATTTGCGCTGTTGAGAAAATCTGTAGTCATTAGTGTGCGACAAAGCAATAACAAAAACAAACATAAACACTTTTGATGTTATTGTTGTAGCTATTATTTCCATTTATGTATTTCTGCTTTGTCTTTCAATGAAAGTGAGTAGTAGTAATAGAATGTGTCGAGGGCTTAACAGTTAGACGGGGGTGTAGTGCAGGCTTAAGCCAAAGCGGATGTGTAGGATATGTGCTGTAGGGAAAACTTAGAAGTGTTATAACTACAATAAAGCGCATTAGAAGTGACAGTTTGTTGTGAAAGGAACTAGAGCTCAGAATAACATGTTTAGTTTTGTGCATACAAATTTACAAATATACATATATTCATACCCTGAACAAGATATACATATAAAGTTTGTCACGAAATTTGTAACACCCAGAGTAAAACGTCGCAGATCCTAGGAAATGTTTATATACATAAATGATTAGCCTGAAAAGCTAAATCAATTAGGCCACATCCGTCTGTCTATCCCTCTCTATACCATATACGCTAATTAGTCTCTCAGTTTTTAAGATATCGATCTGAAATTTAGCACTTGTCCTTTTCTCTCCAAGAAGCTGCCCATTTGCCAGAATCGTCGAAAACGCATATAGTTACCATACAAACTGAACAATTGAAATTAAGTTCCTGTAAGAAAAATATCCTATTTTACAAGATATGTTGAGGAAATTTAGTATGGATTATTGTCTAAGGCAAAGATACAATATTTGGAGAGCTTCTTCAGATCGGGCTACTATAGCATATAACTGCCATACAAACTGGCCAATCAAAATCTAGATAAGGTGAAGTCGAAGTTAACGTTTTTTTCTTAGTTTGTATGTAAGTAGTGATATATATACATATATCGGTTATGAATGATATTCGTCCCTATTCAGGAGCTCATACCTCACTAATCATAGTCATATGCCATACTAATGAAAATCGTAAAATATATAATTTGCTGTCCAAATATTTATTGCTTGAGCAATTCCCATCTCACATTCCTTAATAATTATCCCTATATGCATATTTAAATCTACAAAATACTTTTACATATAATCAATTTATCTACATATGTAATTTGGTAGACAACAAATTACTCTATTCACCAGCCTTTCATATGTATCACACAAAGTTTTACTACTTAAATATAATATAAAGAAAGGGACTCATACCATAAATTTGTATAAATAATCTAAAAATAGACCACTCACAAAGTTTGCTCAATTTACTGCACTCGTCAACTAATACGGTAGGTATTTGGGTATACCAGTATACATACATACATAGATATGTATGTATGTATAAAGAAATATTATACAATATGTGTACAAGTATATGTACATATGTATCATATATACATACCGCATGCGGAATTGCGGCTTCTTTTGACTATCCAATTATTATGTTATTTTATGCTTTTGACCACAAATGTTTGCCAACAGATATACTTACACACTTAACCACACATATAACCACATTTTTATGAAAATAAATTGGTATATAAGGAAGTACATTACAGTAACATGTACATATATATGTGAAAAATTTCTTCTGTGTCAAAACAAAATTATCGATCCTTTCTAGCGAGGGAAGTTGACGTCACTACATTAAGTCCAATTGTCTCCTCCTTTCACACAACATTTTCGCCTGCCAATGCTCACAATTTTTTTAACAAGACTTGTCATACTCCAGTGGCACTCATACTATTGGCATAATCCGATTGTCCTCGGCAGGAACATAAAACGTCGTCGCCAAGTGCCTATCAAATATGCCACCGGCAAAAATTCATACATTACGCCGAAATTGAACATAAAATTTGCATAAAACAAGTCGGAAGGTGTTGTTGCTATGGCCTTTAATGCATGGCTCATAAATAAACTGTAGTAACAATTGCCAAGCATAAAAAGCAGTGGTAAACTGGTATATAACGGTACGAAACGTCACTGCTTTCAAGTGACAAGAAAATTAGTTCATGAAATGTCAATAAAAAATATGTTTTTCATTGCTGTTCTGAATAAATTATTCAATATACACCGTCTACAAAAAGAGATCACATGCCATGCCATGTTTGTTTATGGGTTTGTGTTAAATTTTTTCAGTGATTTCAGCCTTTTCATCATGTCACGTTTCACTCCGGTACAACGCTTGAAAATTGTCCAAGATTATTACGCAAATTCACGTTCAACGAAAAATCATCTCAGATGAGGCCCATTTCTGGCTTAGCGGTTTCGTCAACGAACAAAATTGTATGTCAAATTCTCGTGTGGTTCAGGAAACGCTACTTCTTCCCCAAGAATTTATCTTCCTCTCCGAAATAACAGCCCTTGACCGGATAAAATCCGGGTCAATTCCGGTGTGTAGAACCGGCTGTTGTCGGAATTGAAATTTTCCCGTTTCTTGTTGGTATGGCGCCTACATCGGTCTTTATTTCTTTCAAAATGAGGAAGGCAATGTCGTTACCATCAATAGCGAGCTATGTATATAACACCGGCTTTTCTCGGAATTTGATAAAAAAAACGACCAGGACGATCCCTACTTCCAACAAGACGATGCGCTGCCTGATGTTACCCGTCTAAACATGGGAACATTGCGTGCAGAGTTTGGCGACCCGTCAATTTCTAGAAATGGCCCAGACAAATGTTCCTGCGATTTAACGCCTCTGGATTATTTTCTTTGGGGGTAGGTTAAAATAAAGGTTTATGCCAATTTCTGCTGTAGTGCTCTCGGAGAAATCAACCCTGCAGTCACCTACTTGTGCGGAGGTCATCAACTACATCGACGGCATCAAACAATACGCAGACTTCGGATGCAACTAACTTCCGACATGCACTGACTGCCATTCACAGTGGAACCATCAACACCTTCACCGAGTCAAACCACCACATATTGCAGAGTTGCCGCGAGAAACGAGAGTGACCATTGCGCAGCTTCGTTCGGACACTGTAGCAGGTTAAACTTCTACCTATCCAGAATAGACCCCGACATACATATCTAATATACATATATCCTGCGTGGATTAGGTCTTCGTATAACACTGGCCATCTCTTTGTGCATGCCCCACAAACCCCACTCATCTGACACCCCTCTCCTTTTGGCCCGAATCCGTCGAAACGGCACGTTTCTTAGACCTTCCGTTGGATGGCGTCGACGACAACTTAGCTAATCCTTACTATCCTAACGGGGATTGGGTACCCGTTACAACAACAATATATAGGATTTAACCAGTAACTTCTGCTATATAGAATGAAATTGCTGAAAAATATACTAGTCTCATTCCACACACCAACAATACTGTGTTTTGGGATATTTCCTTTAAGCTACTGGGTATTCTTATGATTGTAGAGTTTGCGTTTTGACAGCATAGCGGCCTAAAAACACAAATTTTGCATTAATACATAAAGAAAGGAGTTGAAAAAGAGGCGAAATATGCCGTGAGGTTAATAAAAAAAGCTATAAAATGAATAAGAGTAGAAATACCACAAAAGCTGTCGTTTACAAAAAATACAAAGAAAAGAGAACATACAAACTAGGAGCCAAAAAAAAAAAAACTGAATGGTCGCCCACAAAACGATGTCTTCGTAATGTAATTGAAGTGGAAACTCTTCACAGGCGTATTTTCGTGGCGCATTTTTTGTCAGCGCCGAAGGTGGCAACCACTTGCCATGTTTATGCTAATGTGCGTACAAATCTACACAAGGACTTATTGAGATATAAAAATAATAACCAACAAAACTTTTTATGACACATTTGCAAACGATGTGTGTGATGCACAAACAAATGTAAATGAATTCGAAGAACTTTTGTAATCCGAAATTTGAAGAACTATATTAAAATATTACTTTATTTGTGGCGTTTTATGAGTGGATACTTTTTAGAAAAAGTTGTTGTTTATTTGCAAATGGATGTTAATTCCAACAAAAAGGACTAAAAAACACTTTTTGTGATATTTGTATATATGTATATAGTTTTTACGCTATTCACTAAACAATATTTTGCTGAAATTTTCATATAATGGGTTGTCAAAAAAGTCTTGCGGTTGCGGTTTTTATTGAATTTTTTTTTATATTGAAATTGAAATGAATTTTTGATGACTCATGCCCAACTCTTGACCGATGCTACGGCTGCTACTATGCCGGTCTCTTTCGACCAATTCAGCGATTTTATCGCAATTTTCGACGACAGGCCTTCCGGAGCGTGGCGCATCTTCGACCACCTCTACACCAGAACGAAAACGTTGAAACCATCGTTGTGCGGTGGAAATGGAAACTGTATCGGGTCCATAAACTAAACAAATTTGATTGGTGGCTTGAGATGCATTTTTGCCTTTATCGTAGTAGTACTGTAAAATATGCCGTATTTTCTCTTTATTTTGCTCCATGTTTGCGACGCTATAACTCACGAACGACTTAAAAGAAACGACAATCAATCAAACACATGTTAGCGCGTGAAATGAGCTTTCCAAAAAGGTATAGCATGACCCGATGCGACGACTAGAAAACTAGAACTACGCGCTTTCAGCACCAACTAGCGAAAATACCGCAAGACTTTTTTGACAACAAACAAACAAATATTTCGTTGTTTTAGTATTGACTTAGCATACTTTAAGGCGCGCAACAACTTTTGACTTGTGACGCTGCAACACACTTACTATGCATGACACTCAAACTTTGCGTAAAAGTTTCATATTACAGTTGGCGCTTACCAAAGTGCCATTGACTTTATACTGTAGCCTGGCCCTTAGGTGTCCTTATGTGCCGCCTTGTTAAAGTTCCGCAAAAACAATTTCCGCTTTTTATGCACTCTCAAGTGTTGGACACTAGTTTAGAACTCGTATCGTTGCGTGTTTTTAGCTTGTCGGCGTTATATTTATTTGCGATTTTGGCTGCATAAAAATAAAAGGCTGTGTGGCCTCTTTTTTGCTGTCATTTCAATGTCGTTTGGGGGATTTAAAGGAAGTGGAATTAGAAAAATTTTGCTATAACCATACATTTATGTAAACAGTGATTTCTCCTTTTCGGTGGTGTAGTACATACACCCTTATATCACTCGAACAAGTTGTGTGCTTTATAGAAAAATATATACATATGTATGTATATAAAAATGGACAAATCTCTTTCAACAGCTTGCTATACACTACTGTGAGCAAAAAATAGTAAGACTTTGTTCATAGTTTTAAATTTTCTTAATTTATTCATCAAAGTCTAAGTCCACCTCCTTAAAGTAATCCCCCTTGGCCCCAATACACTTGTGCCAACATTTTTTCCAATCATCAAAACAGTTGTTAAAGTCATTTTCCGGAATAGGCTTAAATGCGCGTTAGGGATTCACGTTGAATGTCTTCAATGGACTTAAAACGGTTTCCCCGGAGGGTTCGTTTGAGTTTACTGAATAGCCAGAAGTTACACAGAGCTAAGCCAGGCGAATACGGTGGTTACGACACGATATTGGTTGAAAAACTCACGAAGAAGCAATGCAGTAGGCGACGGAGCATTATCGTGGTGCAAAAACCAAGAGTTATCGGCCCATAACTCCGGCATATTTTTACGAATTTCTTCGCACAAACGACGCATAACACTCAAATCGTATTCTTTGTTGACAGTTTGGCCGGTTGGAAGGCATTCGGATTGCACCACACTTCGATAATTGAAGAAAACTGTCAACAAAGCTTTGATTTTTGACTTGCTTTGACGTGCCTTTTTCGGCTGCAACTCACCTTTGTCACGATATTCGATATTCCGATTGATCATTTGTTTCTGTGTCGTAAGCATGGATTCAAGACACGTCGCCAGTAATAATACGTTTCATGGCATCCTGGTAGTCGGAAAGCATTGTTTCACAGACTGTTTTTCGAAAAAATTTAGTGATTTCGGAACTAATCGTGATTTAAATTTTTTTAGGCCCAAACGATCTTTAAATATGGTTTTCAATGATCCCATCGATATGTCTACGATGCAAGTAAGATCTCTGACTGTTAATCATCGATTATAAAGCACCAATTCCTTTACTTTATTGACGTGTTGATCATCAGTTTACATTGATGGCCGTCCGGCACGTGGTTCGTCGTCATACGCGTTCTCAACTCTCTTTGAATAATTTGTACCAATCAAAAAAACGTATTCGTGACAAACAATTATCACCGAAAGCTTTTTCGAACATTCTGAACATTTCGGCAGCAGAAATTTGATTCCGCACTCGAAATTTAACGGAACTTCTTTGTTGATCGCCAAATGAACTTTATGTACTTCAGAAAGACAAGCGTATAACATACACTAATAATTATATTGATGTGATATTTGGCACATTTATCACTGACAGTTATACCAACATAGAAATAAATACTTCGACGAATCGGTTTTCAGGCGAAATTTAAATTAGAAAGTCGTACTATTTTTTGCCCACAGTAGTAAGGAGTATTTTAATTATATATGTAGTAGTTCTAATGAAGTGATATAAATAAAAATTCACACAGGTTTTAGCTAATATGCTTAGCCTAAATGTATACTTTGAGAAATAATGAAATAAAAATGTGGCCTACATTTCGGCGCATAACTTAATATTAAATTTGTTTTATTAAATTTTTATGGTGAAATACTAAAAAAAAACTTTTAATTTTGAATACTTTTAAAAGTTTAATAAAATTCAGAAATTACTTCAACAGAAACTGTAAACTTTAAACTTTTTATCTTTGTGTTTGTTTTCTTTCATTAAATATGGCAGCTCAATTTCAATTTCAACTAAAAATCTGAACTCCACCATTCAGTTCCCAGCGGTTCCCAGCAATTATTCCATTGCAACGCGTCATGAATTCAATACATTTGCAACGTCATCCGTCCGTCCTCGCCGCTGCTGTCACAGAGCACAGCTGTGCGGACGAACGAGTGTAAATAACGAATATAACTGCCATTGGGACTATGAGCCGCTCAAAGCGCTTGGCTTGCATTTTTGCCGCATTTACTGTTGTTGGATTTCATTAAAATGCGCAGCATTACTCCGGTGGCAGCAGATGAATTGTTTGTATGGCTGGTGGTTTATTTGTTTTCGGTTGATTGGTTGGGTGGCCAGTGTTTGTGAGTGGGTGGATGGCGGCAGGTGAATTGAATGCTACGTTTAGGCTGCCGGTTGGCGTGTGGGTGTGTTTAGTCAACGTTCCTGAACGTATCATTTCTGTCTCCCTGCTTTGGCCCGTTTACATGGGCATTCAAAATAATGTCACTTTTGGGCACGTGCTTCTCAGTTGTTTTTGTTTTATGAATTGTAGAGAAAATATTAAAATGAAATGTAAATCCAGTGAACACCTAGAGTATATATACAACATATATATATATATATACATATACATATGTATATGTATATACTACCGAAATCAGTAGCCTCAAGTTAAAGAGCGTCCAATTTATGGTCGTCAAAATCGTTCTGTCAGATCAACAATTGAGCGTCTTAAAAATATTAATCCACTGATACAGTACAAAATTGTCTTGTGCCAGTGAGACGAAGAAGTCCTCGTCCTTTCTGGCTGAATGGCTTCGTCAATAAGCAAAATATGCGTTATTGGTCAGACAGCAATCCACACGTACTCCGTGAGACAACATTGCATCCCGAAAAAATACGGTTTCTTACGGTTAATGGGCCGGCGGCGTTACCGCTCATCGATAACCGAATTTTTTTGGTCCGAATTGGATGATATGGGCTAGGACAATATGTGGTTTCAACAGGACTTCGCCATAAGCCACACAGCGAATGTCACAATCGATTTATTGAAAACCAAGTTTGTTGAACGTGTTATCTCAAGAAGTGATTCGGGCAATTGGCCATCTCGGTCGTGCGATTCCGTTTACTACATATGTATATGGCAGCTATATGCTGTAGTGGTCCGATATCGGCAGTTTCAACAAATCAAGAGCGTTTTTTTTTTAATAATAATACCCAACGATTACCCTCCTCCCGCCCAACCGACGCGAGGGGCGCAATCCGCGAACGAGCGGAATTAGCCGAGTCATAAAAGGCAAGAGAGTTTTAAGCGTTGCGATCTTAAGCTGCTCAGCTACAGAAACACAAATTTCAACAGCCGAAATTAAGAATTAGATTAAAGTTTATAATTATTAAATGTTACTTGTTAAGAGTAGATAAATTTTGGTGAGAAAAGAACCATGTGCAAAATTTCTAGACGATATCTCAAACACTGAAGCACTAGTTCGTATATATACAGACAGACAGACACACAGACGAACATGGCTAAATCGACTCAGCAAGTCACACTGATCAATTATCTACATGGTAAACTTTGGGGTTTCCGAAGTTTCCTTTTAGGTGTTACAAGCTTCATGGCAACACTGTTCAGCGCATAAATATATCTGAAAATATTTAATATAAGGGACTAAATTTTATTTCAATAAACCGTTATGGCGATGTTCAACACTGTTTTTGGACTTATTATTTTATTGCACAGATAATTTTATTTTAAAAGAGAAAAGTCAAAATTCGTTATTCAAAAAACATTACAAAGACTATAGCGGTCTACCAAGTACGGACTTATTGCTATGCTCTCTATTACAGTTTGAATGATTTTGTTTACCTAACTAAGACTTCATTGTGTGACCACATAATACATAGTTGTGACATTTTCATTATCATGCAGAGGCACAGGCACATCTTCAACGTATTCTCCAGCTTTCATAGATATCAGCGGACCACTCGCTTTTCATTTGCTGATGCCTTTCAGACGCGCCGACATTTGTGTTCAGGAAAAGTCTGTCTGCACATCATCAGCGCGCGATGAATTATTTGAGCAAACAGTGGCTACAACAAAAATAACGAAACAAGAATAGAAATTGTGTCCTTTCGCCGACTCTACTGGTTTGTGGCTTGTTTCTCATGCGCTCGCTGCCGTTATGAATGACAACGTTGTTGCAATAAGAGTACGTAAACTTTTCCATTGCTCATTGCCTTTGTTTCAAAACATCCATAGTTCACATACATGCATACATATGTATGTACATGGATGTGTCTCCATTCTCTCATTAAAACATTGTCACCACAGCTACAGATATCTATGTGTTCCATGCAGGACATTTTACCGCATTGGCATTGATGGAAAATCAAAAACAAAAAAAGTGGAACAAAACTCATCTCGAAATGAAAGCCAACTTTTGTGTTGTTGTTCAATACAATAACTGTACACAAATACATTATTCTTTTTCCAGTTACAGCATCCTCGCTCCGCTGTTCATCTCCGACCACTCGCCGAATCCTAACTATCGCACATTTTACATCACATTCCGTTCGGATTTACAGTTAATACATTGTCTCAAACCAAAAAAAAGTACTAACTATAGAACTTTAATTAAATATGTGTGAGTGCATGTGAAAACCACAGATCTTCGTAATTTCATTACGCAGACATCGTAAATTGGATTTATTTGCCTTACATAGTAACACCGTAGTTGCCCTCTTTTGTAATAAAATTGATTGAAGTGCTTTTTAATGTCGCAACTTTTATAGCTCACTTATTCATTAGTTGATAATAAAAATATTTAAATTCTTCTCTCCACAATCAATTACGGTTGCACAAATTAATTTAATGCCGATGTAAGTAAGCACATATAAAGTATTCAGGAAAGAATTCCTTACAAAATAGCAAGGAGAAAAAAGTATGGTATATAAATTCTGTATCGCTGTTTATTTGTTGCAAGCGACTATTCTAACAGTGCTGCTTTCGAAACAGTATGAATCAATGTCTCATTAATTACGAAAATCCAGCTAAAATAAAATCCAAAAGCATAGAGAGAGTTGACACTTGCTCCTCTCAGAGTATTTTATACACAAAAAATCTCTCATAAAATTCAGAAGTTTTTGGGGAGCGCTACAAAAAGGTTTTAGGACACCCAATTGTCGGTTTACAAGAAGTGGTCCGAAGTTCAGTGTGATACTTTTCATTAAACTTTTACTTTTCAGCCAGTTCAGAATATAAAGTCCTACTCTTGTGGAGTTAGATTCAAATTAAAAATAAATAAAATGTAATGCGATTGAACCGTGTGAAAACAATTGGAAGTACTTTTATGTTACACATTGCAGGCAAAGGTAGCTCTGAACCTGTTTTACTATATTCATTCACCAGTTATTATTTGTTATTATAATGTTTGTTATAAAATTGGTAGTTTGCCAACTAAAGTGACCCTTGACCCGATAATTATCGACAAACACACAAATTGATTAATTAATAATTTTTAATTGGAGTTTTTCTGTAACAACTATCCCGCAACCATGGTGCTACCTGTGCTTCGTCTTCATTACTGACGTAGACACCGCTTACACGGTTATAGTCGAGTTAACAACAGCGTGCCAGTCGTTTCTTCTTCTCGCAATTTAGTGCCAATTCAGGATACCAAGTGCATCCAGGTCCAGGAGTGAAGGTCTTTCTCTTTCTCTGCTTCCCCCAGTGGGTACTGCGTCGAATACTTTCAGAGCTGGGGTGTTTTCATCCATACGTAGCCGCTGTCTTTTAATATGCTAAACTATGTCAATGTCGTCATATATCTCATCGTTCCATCGAATGCGATATTCGACGTAGCCAATGCGCAAAGGACTATAAATCCTCGACAAAACCTTTCTCTCGAACACTCCTAAGGCCGACTCATCAGATGTTGTCGTCGTGCATGCCTCTGCACTATATTACAGGACGGGGATGATGAGTGTCTTATGAAGTTTGGTCTTTGTTCTTCGAGAAAGGACTTTACGTCTCAATTGCCTACTCAATCCAAAGTAGCACCTGTCGGCAAGAGTTATTCTGCGTTGGATTTCGAAGCTTACATTGTAGTTGGTATTAATACATATTCCAAGACGGACGAAATTATCTAGGACTTCAAAGTTACAGGGTTTGTCCGGAAAGTAATAGGACTGATTTTCTTCCGCCGCGACTGTACTTCGGAGCGTGCGCGCACCGACTGGATTCGGTAGAGGGCGTTCCTAGCTAATGACCGAGCGGCTGGTCACATGTCTTCGAGCACCTGGAGAGTCAGGACAAACATTTTCGCGCGACGTGTTTCTGTGAGTGGTGCAAGGCGAAAATGCAGCGTTCGTTGGAGCAGAGTTTCGCGATTAAATTCTGTGTGAAACTAGTTTAATCTGCGACAGAGATGTTGGATATGATCAAGCAGGCTTATCCAAATATTACTTTAGCAAGAAGTGTTGTGTTTCGGTGGCACCAGTCCTCCTTGGAGGACCGGAAAGAAGTCGCTGGTTAAGACCGGGAGACCTGTGACTTCGACAAACACCGACAATGTGACTCGTTTGCGCAAAGTTTTGAGCTCAGACCGTCGACTAAGTATTCGTGTAATTGCCCAGATGTTAAATTTATCAAAATATGTATGTGGTTCATGACATTGTGACGGAGCACTTGAACATACGCAAGGTGTGCGCGAAGATGGTCCCAAAAGTGTTCACTGACGTCCAGAAATTGCGGCGAGTGAAAGTGTGCCAAGGTAATTTGAACATGTGTGAGAGTGACCCCCAATTTTTGAATAACGTAATCACAGGTGGATCTTTGAGTATGATCCCGAGACAAATACAGCATTTTGAGACGACAGAAGGGATCCAAGCTGCATACACCTCGGCTCTCAAGGCTATTCTAGAGAATGCTTTCCGTGACGCCTTCAATGCTTGGAAATCGCGCTGGCTGCACTGCATCGACGCAGAAGGAGCCTATTTTGAAAGTTTTTAAAGAATTGTAACCATTGGTTCAATAAATTTTTTTAAGTCAACTCAGTCCTATTACATTCCAAACAAGCCCTGTACTACATACATATAATGATTTTCGTTTTTCTAACAAATTGTATGCCGAATATGTCGGTCAGTGTTATATGTATATCATATATGTATATATAAAATTGCTTGGATTCCGATCCCTTGGATGCTTCTTTCCTACTTGTTTGGTTTTGAGATTTTAAGTGAATAAATATTTTTCTCCGACAGACATGTGTATATTTCGGAGGTCTTCCTGGAGATCGGCTAGGGGATCAATGGAAACCAAAATTTGTCACAATGAATTGTCGATAATTAAAGTCCATTAAATAATGCGCCTCATGCGTAGAATAATTTTTCAACTTTCATCATTTAATACGACTAATCAGTGTAGTAATCTTCCGGCACTGCCTTTACGAGCTGCATATTTGACCCCAAACCTTTTAGAAACAAATATACATATACATATAATTTCAAAAGAAATCTAAGCTCGTACCGGTTTATATCACACATATTTATTGTCATATGTACATACATACTCACACATTTTTTTGCATGTTCCATACAACCGGTGGTCTAATAATGATTGTCGATTGCACAATAACTGTACTTTACGTGAAGGTTTTTCTTCTCGTATTGTTCCAGCCGTAATTATTGCCTTTTATTGTACGTATTTGTTGTGCTCGTTATAATCGCATTCAACACTGTTGTGGCAACATCCCATTTCTCATTAGCAATTTGCGTCACAATTTGTCGTGGCTATCATTTTTTCTCTAATACAAGACTACACTTTTCAAATAATTAACTAAATTACTTTATACTATGATAGCGAGTTCAATTTACATGCATAAATATAATACTTTTATATAACAATAAACATACATACATACATATATATCATTTTACCTATTTACCATATGTATGTATAATAGGTAAATGTATGTACATTGTAGATATATTTATGAATTTACTGTGTAAAAATTGTGAGGATATCTATTTAAATGGTGTGTAGCTTGAGTTGTTGCTGTAATAAAGTATTTTATTGATTTTTGTAATATTATTGATTTAAAATTGTTATATAATATTACATATATCAGCTATTTATGGCATATAAAATTCAAGAAGTTAGCGTCACTCATTTGAAAATGTACCTATACTAATACTACAGAGTTGTCTCAGTCAACATCTGTTGCAACATTCCCTATCACTCAAGTTAAGGGGGGTATTCTACTCTAGAATTTTGAAAAAATAGATTTTTATATTTAAAGTTTAGATCCTTAAGAACATATCCTCCAAAGGATTTTTAAAAATTAAAATTATTTTAAGAGCTACAGTTACTTTAGTGACGCAGTACCTAGCCCGGCTCGGCCGTATCGAATTTTTTAAACGCGTTTTTCTCGAAACTACTTTTTTCCACACGGTACCGGCATTATCTCAAGTTCTATACAACCGATTTACTTGAAATTTTGTGTGAACCTTCTTTATATAATACTTTATCGTTCCTACCAGCATCGTGTCAAATTTTTTGTTTTTAATATTTAAAAAGCATAAAAAATGATTTTTATTTTCAGGCAGTCGCCATTTTTCAAAAAAAAAAATTTTTTTCGTGCTCCCTGAAATAGGGACTATAGCAGCATCCTTACTGATTAAGAATTTCTTTTGATACAGGAGAGTCAGGATCAATGTCACCAGGATGCGCCATTTTTTTTACACCTGTCTCTCCCCCCTCTAATTATTTTAATTTCTAATATTTTTTTGTAAATTTTTTTTCTGTATTCTTAAGATATCAATAAAAACACCATAAAAAATGGATAGTAAAAATATTAATTGCCTTTTTTTACGACACTTTAAAAATTACCTGAAATTCATGCTTCTAGCGTAGAATACCCCCTTAAAGTGCATATCCGACGGTTGGTATAGATTCAACCTCGCAAATAGCGGTACATTTCGTAAAGATCAATTCTAACAATATTTTTGAAACCTCTAAATTTTATGAAAATCTATTTGACTAGCTGATTTCGATAAAATTCGATGTACTTATATCGCCCACTTCTATAAACATATCGCTTACATTATAAAAAAAGAAATGAAACAAACAAAACTTCAGTTGACGGTTCCGCCACAAACACAAAGGTTCCTGTAAGAATTGGAGTCAGTTCATATGACAGCTATATGTTGTCCAATCTGACATATTTGTTCGAGAACTGTCCCGTAGCCTTGGACAATAATCCAGCCAAATTTTGTGAAGATATCTCGTAAACTAATGAATATGGAAAACTTATACCGGGTCATGGTTTTGATCGTTCAGTTTGTATGGCAGCTCTTTGCTATAATGATCCGATATAAACGGTTCTGACAAATGAGCAGCTTCCTGGAGAAAAAGAGACTGTATAAAATTTCAAATCGATATCTCAAAAACCGGCTCGTTGGCGTATATACAGACAGAAGGACGGACAGCCGAACAGACGGAGATGGCTAAATTGATATATACATATTTTATAGGGTCTCCGAACTTAATTGCCCTGTTTTCTAAATATTTTTTTTAAATATTTTTTTTATTTTAAATATTTTTTTTTATTTTAAATATTTTTTTTTATTTTAAATATTTTTTTTTTTTTTTAAATATTTTTTTTATTTTAAATATTTTTTTTTATTTTAAATATTTTTTTTTATTTTAAATATTTTTTTTTTATTTTAAATATTTTTTATAATCACGTGTGATCCAAGTAGACGAACTTTTTTCAATAGTCTTTTTTTTGACATATCACGTGCGAGCCGTGTCAAGCCGCCATGTTATTTTTGTTCAGTATTACTGGGCAAGTCATCATGGAAAGACTTACGCCTGAACAATGTTTATAGATCAGAAGACCGTGGAGAGTGGATTCGGTGCGACTCACTGCAACGCGGACTGACGTGTGGAACGACTTGGCGCATTTTACGTCGAGATCTTAAATTAAAAGCGTACAAAATACCGCTTGTGCAAGAACTGAAGTCACTCGACCTTCCCATGCGACATCACTTCGCTGGGCTCTTGAAAAGTTCCAAGAAGATCCGACGTTTTCGAGCCAAATTTTGTTCAGCGATGAGGTCCATTTGTGGCTCAATGGCTATGTAAACAAAGTTGCCGCATTTGGGGCGAAGAGCAAACTGAAGAAATTCAAGAGCTGTCATTTCATCCAGAAAAAACAACGGTTTGATGTGGGTTGTGGGCCGATGTAATCATCGGTCCATATTTCTTCAAAATACACATATGACGGTGAGAACGTAACTGTCAATGACGACCGTTTGGTTTCAACAAGACATCGCCACTTCCCACACATCGCATCAATCAATGGACTTATTGAGAGAACACTTTGGTGAGCAGATAATTTCGCGTTTTGGTTTGTTCGATTGCCCACAAAGATCGTGTGATATCACACCGTTAAACTTTTTCCTGTAGGGATATGGAAAGTCTAAAGTCTATGCGAACAATCCCACTTCGACTTGGGCCTTGTAGCACAACATCACGGGTGTCATTCGCCAGCAACCACTCAAAATGCTTGAACGAGTCATCGCAAATTGGACTCAATGGATGGACCATCTAAAACGTAGCCGCGGCCAACATTTGAATAAGATAATCTTCAAAAAATAAGTTCCAAAGAATTTTATTTGGGATGATAATAAACGTTACCCATTAAATTTAAAGCTTCCGAGTTTTTTCTTTTAAAAAGTAGGGAACATCGAAATGGATCAACCTTTATTAATGATTTGTTAGAGTTTTTCACGTGGTCGAGATGCTTATGCTTTTATGTTGGGATCGTCAGGTAATCGAAAAGGGCCACTTTGCAGAAAGGTATCGATATTATTACTCTTATGAGTAATATATAAAAATTGTTTGACTACTCATATTTTATTGATAGAAAATCGTATGTTTTAAAGGGAGTACTGTGAGTTAAACAACAAGTATGTAACTAGAGCTATCCCTGTACTTACAGGGATTGTCCGGAGAGTAATATGACTGATTTTCTTTCATAAGCGCGCCAACTGGATTCGGTAGAGGGCGTATTTAGCTGACGTATGAACGGCTGGTCAGTTGGCTCCGAGCACCTGGAGAGTCAGGATAAACATTTTCTCGCGACTTGTTTCTGTGAGTGGTGCAAGACGAAAATGAAGCGTTCGCTAGAGCAGAGGTACGTAATTAAATTCTGTGTGAAACTCGGCAAATCTGCGACAGATACGAAGTGGCACCACGACAACGCCTCGGCTAACACCGCCTTTCATGTGAACAGCTATCTAACCAAAACCGGCATCTCAACGCTTCCACAGCCGCCCTACAGCCCAGATGTGACCCCCTAGACTTTTTTTGTTTCCTTACCTGAAAAGGCCGATGAACGGCAAGCATTTTGAGATGACAGGGAGGGATACAAGCAGTATGAACCTCGGCTCTCAAGGCTCTTCCGGAGAATGCCTTGCGTGACGCCTTCAATGCTTGTAAATCGCGCTGGCAGCGCTGCATCGAGACAAAAGGAGCCTATTTGAAAAGTCTTTAAAGAATCGTAACGATTGGTCCAATAAATTTTTTTAAATCGACACAGTCCTATTACTTTCCGGACAAACCCTGTATATGACTTAATCCTGATTTTAAATTCAATAAATATTGGTGCTGAAGTTTAACTTTACATCTTACTTACTAAAGTTTAAACCGTCGATACTTCTTGACGTTCTTGTATGGAAAACTTTCACATTTGACAATGTATCTTCACAAAAGTTGGCACCTGTTATTTTCTAAGATAATAGCGTAATATGCGAAGAAATTGTTCAGATCGGCTTACTATAGCATATGGCTGACATACAAACTAAACGATCGGAATCAAGTTCTTGTATGGAAAACTTTCACATTTTAAAAGATATATTCACGAAATTTGGTATGAGTTAATGTTCATAGAAATAATGTAATATCGGAAGAAATTATTCAGATCGGCTTACTATAGCATATAGCTGCCATACAAACCGAACGATCGGAATCAAGGGCTTGTATGGAAAACTTTCACATTTGAAAAGATATATTCACGAAATTTGGTATATATTATTTCCTAAAGCAACAATATAATCTCCGAAGAAATTATTCAGATCGGCTCACTATAGCATATAGCTGCCATACAAACCGAACGATCGGAATCAAGGACTTGTATGCAAAATTTTCGCATTTGAGTTGGTATCTTCACGAAATTTGACATGGATTACTGCTTAAGGTAATAACATAATCTTCGAAAAAACTGTTCAGATCGGATTACTATAGCATATAGCTTCCATACAAACTGGACACATAGTTGCTAAAAGAAATGCACCTGTGAAGGTTATATTAGCTTCGGTGCAGCCGAAGTAAACGTTTTTTCTTGTTTTCTTTAACATTTCATTGTTTATACGCTCGACGCTATCAATTTTTTTTTTATATTTTGAGTTTCTCAATTCAAAAAGTTGTGCGAAAAGTAACGCCTGCATCATAAAACTTTAACAAGCATATCTTTGCCAATTTAGTTTGTAAAAAAGCAAACTGCCGTTCAATACTAATTGATGCTAAATTGACATTTAACGAATCGAAATGAAAGGAAAAAACTTAAAAGCTGTAAAAGCGAGCAAGGAAATTAAGCACTGGCACATATCCTGGAAAAAAGTTGGCAAACAACGCGTTGGCACAAAAAATTCAGCAACTTATTAAGCGGAAAGCCACTCATACTACCCAACACTGGCAGCGTATTTCCGCTTGTTAATTGCGCGCAATTTCGTGGCAGACTTGCACTTTACTGATTATGAAAGTTTTTCCTACTTTTTCCGCAGGACTTTTGTTTCAATTAATTTAAGAAAAAAACTTTAAAAGCAAAGACGCATTAAATTATGACAGCACGAAGGACGAAGGGGTAAAAATTATTTTTCACAAGAAAATGAGATTATTGAATAATGCGACAATGGAAAAGTTTTGCCTCTCAAAGGCAAACAACAAAATGGGTTGTTGTGATGCTATCTAACTGTATGTGTATATATGTATGTATATTCCATGAGAAATGGGGTTGTCTGACAGCCATTTTGGAGAGAGGAGACAGGCTGACGGCAGGAAGGAGGCCACAGCCTGTGTCTTAACTAGGCAGAGGCCATTTAGGGACTTGTTGTTACAATGGCACCGTGCGTAACGGTGTGTGCCGCATGGCTCACTGCTTTCTTATATACTTACTCATTCCTGCGCTTTTTATTATTTTATAGTTCGCTAAGCCAACATAATATGCACTCGGCTTGCAGCAATGCGGTAAGCGATGTGGAAATCGCATAGGTAAATGGCTGCAATGCCGACGCGTGCGTGTTATGAAAATATTTTCCAACACACTGCACTGACAACTCACTCAACATCACCGCGCATAATTTTCTTTAAATTCGCATTTGAATTTAAATTTGTTCTTGCTATTGCCACCCACGCTTATTTTCAAGCATCTAAACAACTTTTTCGTTCTTCCAGCTATCCGTTGGCATCGAAAATGGTGTGCTCGAGTCATATAATTCCGATTTCGAATTACAATTCAGTCATCCGCTCAAGCATATTGTCGGCATGTGCCGCATCGTACACAAGCAGAGCAACACGAAAAGCGCCGGCAACGGTTTCCTCCAGTTGAAAGCCTTCACCAGCAGCGGCAGCGCAGGTAGTAATGCGAATGGTTTGAAATCGAACGGCACAGGTGGTGCCTTAACCACCTCCACTTCGTATGGTTCGCTGTCCTCGAGCGCAGCACTGCGCGAACGGGAGCGCGAGCGTGAACGTGAACAGGCGGCATTGGCCGCTGCAAATGGCGTGGATGGTGGTGCTAATGAGCCAGTTAATGGCGGAAATGCGAATAATTTCATGGAATTTCTCGGTCCCATCACAGGCCTCGTGTACTTGATGAAGGATCCGCGTGACCCGTTATTGCATATTTATCTATTCGAATGTGAAGCGGTTGAGGAGGTAAGTGAAAGAATTTCTTATGAACCATTAAGTAGTCAACATTATTAATACTAAGAAAAATATGAAATATTCAAAGAGGCATTAAGTCACTTAAATTGCATGGTAGAGAACGTTACTCAAACTTTTTGTGTCAAGTGATTTGCCATAAAATTGGTTTAAATTATTGATATTTCTTCTCTTTACTACTAAAGCTCCAAAATTAATGTCACACTACATTTCTTTTCTTTTTCGTATAATCAAATAAAGCTCTCAAAAGCTTTTATTTTGGGAGTTTTTTTTTTAATTTTGAAGTCGATATTTTGTTTTACTCTTTTGTATTGTCTTGTTTTTTAATGATGACTTTGACAAGTGATCTTCATATTTTGATTTACGATTTTACAAAAAACTAAAAGGTTTGACGTTTCAAAGTTTCTTAAGCTAGAAGAATCAAATATTCCCTCCCTTAATGACTTTTAAATTCAAATCTAAATTATTACAAACGCTTTAGCCTGCATTATATATAACTACATACATTTTGGTTCTTGTATTTGTATTATAATGACTCCAAAAGATGCCCCTCTTATACAATTTTGCCTAATCCTCTCTCTTTATTCGACCTTTTTTTCAAATTTGTTTTCGTTCGGTCCAAAATAATGTTGCATTACTCGATCAGTCTACTTTTCATTACTATAAAAAAGGAATATATGCCCATATTTACTGCAGAGAGGTCAAATGTGCCTAGTGGAAGAAAGGGACTACGACCCCGTATTTAAAAAGCAATTTAACCCATTAAAAGGACATGCAAATATTTGCATGCGAGTGTAGAAATGCAAATCCATATGAAATAAATGAAAATTGCTTGAATTATAGTATTTAATGGTATTCGAAAAGCGGTTGTTAGTTCTATTTGAAATGACCTCTTTTCAGCAAATACATATGAATGTTTGTAGTTTTATATACATACATACAAATTTGTCGTGTGAATTTGAAATGCAAGTGAAAAAAATATTTTAAGTGAAGCGAATATGAGTGAATTTCCGTATCCGTACCACCAGACCTTGAAGAGTGGCAAATCGCCAATGAACAACTAGCCAAAATGCGATAGACTGGTCAAATAGAAATACAAGCTTCCAAATGTTAGATAGCAATGATTCGTACAAATTATGTCAACCTTTTGAAAATACACACAGAGCTTACAATGAAATCTTACGCCATTCGCCAATTGAGCCATTCACAAAAGTAAGAAAGCTGTATCACACGTAACTCTCTAATTTGATTGTCCCTTTCGCATGAAAGTTTTTGCCAAGAGAGAAGTGCTTATATTAGGTTAGCTGGGAAGTGATGAGTCGCAGACGGCTTAGCCTCACATTCACGTATATTTATTCTTCCATTCATTCTCTCCGTATGGAATATAATCTTACTTTCAATGGCGAATCGAATAAACAACTGGCGTAAATCACATGCTTTTGTTATAATTTGTATCCATGTTTGTAAGTATGAGAAATGTAATAATATCAGAGTCGACATATGCACATATCGTCACCTGAAATGCAAATCAACGTATCATCAAAATATCGAAAATATGTTTTTGTTGGTTACGATTCACTACATCATATTGTATGTGTCATATCGTGAAATTTCGAGCTTCCGCTTTTAGATATAACCATTTTATAACCAAAACCTATATTTTGTTTCAATATGAGATGCTTCTGTTACATTATTTTTCTTCCGCCTGTAAACTTATGAAAGTGATATTACGTTATTTTGCATTTTAAGTGACGATAGAAAGGATGATCCATTTCGAGGTTCCCTACTTTCTTAAAGAAAAAACACAGAAACTTCATATTTAATGGGAAATGTTTATTATCATTCGAAAAAAAAATTCTTTGTAATTTATTTTTTGAAGATTATCTCTTTCAAATGTTGGTCACAGTCAATCCATTGAAGCCAATTTTCTATGACTGGTTCGAGCATGTCGACTGCTAACTGGCGAATGACACGCGTGATCTTTTGATCCAAGTCCTGAGTCAAAGCGGGATTGTCCGCATAGACTTTAGACTTCACAAAACCTCACAGGAAAAGTCTAACGGTGTGATATCACACGGTCTTGGCGGCCAATCGACCGGCCCAAAATTATCTACTCACCGAAGTGCTCTCTCAATAAATCCATTGATGCGATGTGTGGGAACTGGCGCCGTCTTGTTGAAACCAAATGTCGTCGAGATCACGAGCTTCAATTTCAGGCATCAAATGTCGGTTATCATGGCGCGATAGTGGTCGCCACTGATGATAACGTTATCACCGGCATCGTTTTTGAAAAAATATGGACCGATTACTCCACCGGCCACAAACCACAGCAAACCGATGTTTTTTTTTTATCAACTCACAGCTTTTGAATATCTTCAGGTTGCACTTCGTCCCAAATGTGGCAATTTTGCTTTTTTATATACCCATGGATTCAGAAAGGAATTTCATCGCTGAACAAAATTTATTTCAAAGTCGTCGGATCTTTTCAAGAGCCCATAGAGCGAAGCGATGTCTTCGTGTACACTCTCGGCTACGGCTCCTATATTTTCTTCACTGCGTGCTGGACGTAGTCTATTCAGTTGAATGTTGCTCAATAATGAATGCTGGGTCTCAAGATGGGCGATGGTGTTAAAAATAGTACTTTTAGTAGGCCGATTATATTGACCAAAAGTTGAGTGAAGCGCTCGAACAAAAAGTAACATGTCAGCTTGACAGGACTCACACGTGGCCTGTCAAAAATGCTATTGAAAAAAGTACCTCTACTTGGATCACCACTTATACATATTCCTATTTGTTTATATACATCGGTCAACAATTTTTAAAATTTTACTTTTAACAAAATTGTCAAGTTTAGAGTAAAATACATTAGTATTTATGTATGTATGTTGTTAATAAAAATCACTCAAGTGACCAAAGGTTAAATGTACAATATTCATCAAATTTTTTTGTGAATTTACATTTGTAAGGCAGGAGCTTACGACAGCGATACCAGCTATAATCACTATTTTATGAGGAATAAATATCCAAACCAATTTTCATAGAGCCACACAACCATGGTTAGACAGGTATTCACTGTAATTTGCATATATAAATATACATATGTATGCAAATAACAGTATATGTATGTATGTGTCACTTTTTCTGTGACCCGACACAAAACGCTATGCAAATCCTTTATGCACCGTTGGCAACAGTTATATTTGCATAAGCAAAAAAAACTGCTGCGAACTGCTTGCAGTGGCGCCAGGCTCGTTAACGCCCTCGAAATCAAGTTGTAAACACCCGACCATGTCTGCTGGGTGGTGGGAAATTCAGTTTACAGTTTGCTCGTGCAACAATAAAAACAACATATGTATGTACATAATAAAAACTTTTATATGCGTTTGTGTGTATCCTTTTTCGTTCGATACTCTAAAAAGTCAATTTCCGAATTAACTTAAAAAAGTTTGAAATGAAACTTTAGTACAAAATTTACGCTGCTGTTAGCAACTTTTCTCTCCTAGTCTTTGGATATCCATTGGCGCCTGTTCCAACCATACCATGGCTTAAGCTTTTAATGAAAATTGTGTGGCAAAAAAATATTTCATAAGTTAGTGGGGAATGGCATTTTTGATTGGATGAGCATCCTTAAGATTTATTGAGACTACCGTTCATTGCGTTTCCAAAGCTCATCCAATTGCAATAGTTTACGTTTCGCTATGCTTGTGATCTCCTGATTCTAGCCAGTCTACATCAATCCTAGGACTATGAAGATATACTAATTTTTGGCGAACCCAGCAGAATGGGCATATTTATGCCGAAATTTACATGATGTTTAAATAAAGATTTTTTCGTTGAAGGGATAACCTCTAGTGAATTTCAAACAATCGATTTTGTTTTTCTTATGGATCGAATGTACATACGTATGTACATACTATGTATATTTGAAAATATTCTCAGAAAAACTGAACTTGATCTAGCAAATAGTTTCGGAGATAGGAGCGTAAGTACGTAGATGTAATAATATTTTGTTACTAGTGTAATCGGCTCGCAAAACTTTTTGTCGAAACGCTGTTTTCGTATTTCTAATCAAACTTTAACTTATTTTTTATATTTATAATGAACCAAATATGTACCATTTTGGTCTACTACTTTTTGCCATTTTTCCGCTAGAGACATTATTCCATAAGTGTAAAACTTTTCTAGTTTCTCGGCGAAAAACTGCGACAACTAATTTTTACAGCCTTCTCTTAAAGCCAACTTTACTCCATTAAGGGAGTTCTACATTCACCGAAACAAATGGTAGTCCGATGGTGCAAGGTCTGGGCTATATTGTGGATGCATCAAACCTTCCCAGCCAAGCTCTCCTAGTTTCTGCCGAGTCATCAAAGATGTGTATGATCTAGCGTTGTCCTGATGGAAGCCGAAGCCCTTTCTGTTAAACAGTTCTACCGTTTTTTTCGATTGTTTGCTTCAATCTCATCTGTTGTTGCCAGTAAAATGTAAAATCAATCCTTCGAGCAGCTCATAATGAATGATTCCTTCCCAATCCCACCAAATAGTCAGCATAACCTTTCGAGACGTCAATCCTGTCTTTGCGACCATTTGTTGAGCTTCACCAAGTTTGGATAATTATCTTTTTTGCATATTATTGTCGTATTTGGTAAATTTTTCGTTTCCTGTTAGCATTCGCTTCAGAAATGGTTCGATTTTATTTCTTTTTAGCAAAGAATCGCAGATGTTAATTTGGTCCATTAAATTTTTCACAAACAATTTATGTGATACCCAAAAATGGAGTTTCTTTTTATAGCCAGGCTTTTTTAAATGGTTCTAAACCGTTTGATGATGAATGTTAAGTTCTTTAGCGATGTCATGGCTGCTTAAGTGACAGTCCTGATCAATCTTCTCCATAATTTCATCGACTTTTTCAACGACAGGTCGACTAGAGCAAGGTTCATCTTTCGTATCGAAATTTCCAGAACGGAAGCGAGCGAACCATTGTTGTGCTACACGAACTGATACAGCAACGTCTTCGTAAACTTCATAACTTTCATTGGTGGCTTGCGTGGCATTTTTCCCTGTTTTATACAAAAATTTCAAAATATAGCGAATGTCTTCATTATGTTCACTCATTTTTGAACAGCTGTAACTTTTTTCAACTTCTCCGAATTTAAAATGGTACTTTAACAATGCTTTCAGCAACTTTTTTTTTCAAATTTTTCTCAATGTTTGGTTAGCAGCCATATGACAGTTAAGTTCTGATTAAAAAAAAGGATTCTTTACCGAACGAAGGAATCTTGTTTAAGTTAATCATAACTAAAACACACATTGAGAAAACCGTCTTTAGCCATTTGCTTATCGGCCAAATATGGTGATTTTTATTATTATCGCTTTCAGACATTGTGAACTTAGTATACTTGGTAGTTTCCCCGCTTATAAAAATTTACATATCGACATAAAAAATGAATATTCCTATATAAAAAATTGAATGAATTCATGTTGCTCCATATCATGATTCAGCAATGACGATATAGTCTATTAAATTTTTAGCGGATTGTCAACCGTATTTAGATCATGATATTCAGATATTTCTTAGAAATGCATCAAGCAATAATACTTTTATTTTCTAAATAGAATACTTATAGTAAATTTCTATCTGCCATCGGTTTTCTATCGAAACTACCTTCTTTTTTCTCTCAGCATTCAAGGTTTTACTAATGTACCTATGTATATTTTATAAACATATATGATACATATATGTATGTATGTATGTATGTATGTATATGTATAAATATTGTAAGTTCATAGCTTGTGTAGTACACTATAGATTTTAGTTGGTTTACAAATTTAAAGGAAAATTAAAATGAAAATTGTGCATAACAAATCAATTTGTTCAATTTAAATTGGTTGCGATCACGAAAAGTTGAATTCAAACGCTGGCGATCGTCAATGCACTTCAATTGAGACTCAGAATATACAAACAGCGTATAAACATATGCGCAATTACATAGTATATATGTATGTATGTACGTATGTTTATAAATGCAAATTAATAAAATCATGCATGTATATAATATATCGTGTATATATATAAATACATATGTATATATAATACATATATACATAAACATATATATATATATATATATATATATATGTATATATATATTTATATACTACATATTTATATTTACATATTACAGAAAAGTCAGACAGGCGGGAGTCATAGTAGAATTTCAAACATTACTTCACCAATTTTCTAATTCCGGGCAATTACGATATTGTATATATGTACACATACATACATACATACTTAAGTATGTGTATAATATAATATTTATGCAAATGCATATATGTAATTCTATTAAGATTTTATTTATTTTCTTCTTCAGCTTTTTTGACGTTCATGCGTTAGCCGCACGATCAGTCCCGTTTGTCTCTTGCATTTGTATCATTGTAAAAGAAAATTAATGTGAAAATATTTGCCAAAAATCGAATTTTACTTTCAGTGACCTTAGTCAAAGTCCATTGCTGTCTCTGCTCTTTTTTGTGATCAGAATACATACATAAGTATGTACATTGTACAATTCGAAATAAGTGATTTACGTGGATACCTATTTTATGTCTTCCCTTAATATTGTTTTCGTGTGGTCGTGCCAACTGAACTTTGGCCATCAACAGGGAAGAAAACGATAATATTAAGGCCATCAGGGAAATTATTGCTTACTTTGTAACTACGAATTTCAGTCAGAAAGGAGTGGTTTTAAAAACATCATTTCTTTTAAAACAAGGGTGATTAATTAGAGAGTAGACTAAGGTCTACCCACTTAGTAACGCCTCATTTATATTCGACGTGTCAAAGTCACACAAATTTTGGTGATAAAATTTGGAATTATTTGCAGTGAAATCCGAAAACCAAAAAATGAGAAGTTCCATGGGTTGAAGTCATATTAACTCGAGTCTAAACTCCCTTAACTTGCGGGAGAGATATTAACACATTGCGCTTGCTCTGGACATGTCGCTCGCTGGTTTCTTTAAAAAGTAATGAATTACAAGCCATCTGCATGCTTGATTCAAAATCATGCTTGTATGTTCCAAAAGAAATCGATTTCAATATCCACTAGTTTCCAATCCCTTTAATTAATTTGAATTATGCATTGGCCACCATGCTTTTAATTTATGGATTTGTTATTTATTTTGCCTTTTTAAACTTCCTTAAAGTTGTTTTTTTGTATTAAATTTGTTTAGAATTCCTTATGTCTCAGCTGTGTTTACATAACATGCATTAAATTCGTGTTGCTTTAGTTTTACCAACGGTAACAAATCACTCATTGTTGCTCATTGTTGCGGGGGACAAGTCATTGACGACTCATCTTGTCACTTCTAGCCACTGAATGGTACGATCACTTGGTCTAAACGAGTGCGTTTGTACTACATACATATGTATGTGTGTGAAATGAGAGATAGCTAAACATGAACATATGTAAATAAACTGAGAGAGTGAGCGCTTTACACACAGCAATCCCGAAAGGTGAACAGCGAGTTTTTGAGTAATCAGTGGCTTTTTAAGTAGAAAGTAATACATGCGGCTAAAAATGATTCAGTCTTAATTGAATCCGAGTATGCCATAATGTTTTTATATTTCTAAACATTTTGAATTCATTTACATATATCGAATTAAGAGTTTGTAACAGAGTTAATGCTTCTTTTTCGTCGCGGTAAAGTTTCTGGTAGACTGAGTCATCTTTAGAGACAGTTCATGCAGTGATATTTATGTCATATTTATATTTCATATCTTATTTTATATTTTTTGATCTTAGTTTCGCTTAAAAAATACTTCGCTTTCGTTTACAAATGTAATTACCTGTAGACTCCGGGATTGATAACTGCCGATTCTATTGTCATCACTAGTGAATACAAATGAACATACGTTTGCTGTATATATCTATGTATTCGCAAACAATAAGTTCGTGCCACCAAGCGGAGCAATCGTCCGCCGCCCAACAGCTGTTGAACAGCCGTCGCCGCGATCACATCGAACAATTCACGATTTTACGTCTCTCGTCAGTTGAAAAATTAACAATTTGCCGTTAACATGCTAGTCCAGAACGCTCCCTCGTGTATAATGATTAGGCAGGGAGTAGAAAATATTAATTAAATTTGAATAAAATATTATTGAACGCCTGAAAGTGCATATCGTATGTGTGATTTTTTGTGTCAACGTTAAAACTCACCGTGCGTTTGGTGATCGTATGTTTACAGTGATTACTTATGCAAAACAGTTTTGACGGTTTAACGGGCGTTACAAAGTTTAAATGAGCCGCTGTGAAAATGTGATTTATACTAAGTTTTTTTAAGAAAATATCTGCTAACAATTATAAATATTAATTTATAATTTTATTTTGAAATGAAAATAATAATGATTTTATAAAAATTCGCAAAATTTCAATTCGCCGCATAAACCAATAAAAATAGTTCATTGAAATGCTAGTGACCTACAAATAACACAAAGAATTAATTGATTCAAAAAAGATTCCACTTGGTGATTTATTTAAAGGATCGCACGCCACACTTCATTAATGGTGGTGTGATCTTGGTTGAACGCCAAAACGCTACATATGTTTGTATGTGTCTCAAACAACAACAAAAAATAAACCGATATCCATAAGTGAACATATAAGCATATAGTATAGTCGTGCTTGTGGCATGCAACCCAGCTGTGCCCCTGTGTGTGATGCAATCGATCGTCATTGATCGCACAAACGATCGATCTACATTAAAATTAATAAACTAATTATAAAAGCAATGTGAAAAATGCAAGCCTTTTGAGCATTCAAGCAGCGCACAAAAATTGTGATTATACTATTGTGATATTAATTAAATAAATGCAAAGAAATTTGTTAAAAATGCGCTCAAAAAGTGATCAAGGAAGCAATTAAAAAAAATTAAAGCACTATTTGTCCTTAGCTGTGTCCGCTAGGGTCAATCGCAAGCAATTAACCTATAATAAAAAATAAAAATAAAAATAAAAAAATATAGCATCTGTAGCAAAAGCTAACAAAATCTGTGCCAAAAACGCCGATCTGCCGAGAAAGTGCCCAGCTGCAGTTTTGAAAATTCAATGGTAAATTGAATTAGAAATCAAGTGGTTGCCATATTATCATAAAATATAGGAAGTGCTATATACATATATATATAAATATTTATACAACTAGAAATTGCCCCCTAATAGCTGTTCCGGCTCATCGACGCAGAGCTTCCCCCTTGAATTCCTCTAGTAAGTGTAAGAAATTGCAGAAAACAAAATGTTCACGGTGCCATTTCATCGTGACACGATTCTCACCACATCGCTTAGCGATGCCTCAACATTGAACAAGAGCCGTACAGTACGTAAATAAATTGAGTATATGTAAAACAAATTAAAAAAAATTTAAAAAAAAATTAAAATAACTAAAATTTGTTTTGCTTTGTTGCTGACCGCATTTGCGAATGACATTGAAAGTTGTCTGTGTTTGAGCATTACCGCGTAAAGAAAGCAAGCAAAACACTAATAAATATCCTCTTCTTCCTCAAAACGGCAGTATTTTTTCTAACAAACAAACAAACAACTTTGCATGTGCATGTGCCTTTCGGCTGATCGTGTGTACTAATTAAACTTGTATGCAAATTAATCTGCTTCGATTTATTATAGAATTTCCAACTATTCTTTGAATAGTAAATCTCCAATATAAGAGAATTTATTTACATACATACATACATATGTGCTAACTTTTCGGAATGCTGCACTTGCGCCAGAGCTAATGGATTGAAAATTGTATGTTCGCGGTTGCAAGTTATAGCAAAAATATTTACTTTTACTAATAAATAAAATTTGAGCAGAAAATTTTGATTTTCTGTTTAGTGTGCGAAGCCCTTGTGACCTTTATACTATCTCAGTAACAATAGATCGCTTTTTTACACTCAGCCTCTTTCGAATTCTGACAACCTAAAAAGAGAATATTTTTGATAAAAGCTTTGGTCAATAAAGGCTGATCCATTTCGAGGTTCCCTACTTTTTGAAAAAACACAGAAACTTTTAACTTTATGGTGAATGTTTATTATCATTCGAAAGAAAATGCTTTTTCATTTATTTTTTGAAGATTATCTTATTCAAATGACGGCTACGTCTCAGATGATCCAACCGTTGAGTCCAATTTTCGTTGACTTGTTCAACCATTTCTACTGGTAATTGGCGAATCACACGCATGATGTTTCGCTCAAGGCCTGAATCGGAGCGAGATTGTTCGCATAGACTTTAGAATTTACATATCCCCACAGGAAAATGTGTAACGGTCACACGATCTTTGTGGCCAAGTGTGTTCTTAATAAATTCTTTGATTGATGCGACGTGTGGGAAGTGGCGCCGTCTTGTTGAAATCTAATGTCGCCGAGATCGCGAGTTTCATTTTCAAGCATCAAATTGTCATGCCGGTCGCCATGGACAGTTATGTTCTCACCGGCATCATGTTTGAAGAAATATGGACCGATGATTCCACCCGACCACAAACCACACCAAACCGTTGTTTTTCTGGATAAAATGGCAACTTTTGAATCTCTTCAGGTTGCTTTTCGTCCCAAATGCGGCAATTTTGCTTTGTTTGAAGTGATATTTAATCATCGCTGAAGGAAATTTGTCTCGAAAACGTCGGATCTTCTTGGAAATTTTCAAGAGCCCATAAACAAACTTTGGAATATTCCGACCACTAATTGCGATTCCTTTTCGTTAGTTTTGGCAGTTTTAAGAGATAAAGAAGTCCTACTTTCGAGTAGTTTAAAGCTATAATTACAATTTGTATCCGAAATGTCTGTTGACTAACCCACATCGCATTTGACATCACAGGAAATTTGACTGTAATCTTTTTTCAGAATTCTACCAAATGTTTAATGTTTTCAGGACCATAAACGTTCTCTTTTATCGCATCGAAAGCCAGAGTGCGGAATTTAATTCGTTACTCAAATTTCATATCTCTCGCACAGAACCACTGCACTAAGTATTACTTCATGGGAGAGAAGAAGACATTTAAGTCTTGTCATTATTAGTTGTGACGCTTCGCTGACAGCTGTCCATTTGACAGAAGACTCACACTTACTTGTATAGATGCTGTAAAATTTTCCACTGTGAAATTATCGTCAACTGTGGTTTTCAGCTTTTCTCTTAAACCTGAAACCTGATGGCAAAGATATTATACATGTTCAGAGTCTTTTAGACACTGCGCACAGATCGGACAAAGGTTCTAGCGATGACATACTAAAGGTTGCTTCGAAAGCATCCATGAACATGATGTTAGGTCATGTGGAAATCCAGGTCTGTCTATCCACGTTTAGATCTCTGGTATCAATATGTTAGTCCAATGTCCTTTGCATGAGGTTTTGTCACATTGTGATGCTTTAGATTCTCTTCTCTTTGTTTGCTGATGTAGGCGACTCTCATAGCTGGAATAAACACGGGAATTCGGAAATTCGTTTCCCTGGATTTCAATGGACGCCGAACTACAGTAAAGCTCGCTAAGTACCTAACCCGTTTAAATAACAAACATTTTTGGCTTAGTCCTCGTATCGAAGGACTTAAGTCTTTTAAGCACTTAAGCCGCCTAAGTATCTCAAAAAGCTGGAATTTTTCATGAAGCATTTAAGTAGGCTTTACAGTAGTTAAAATTTTAGCATGGTCACTTGATATGGTTTGGAAAGCACTTAGCCTGGATCCAAAGTGGGGCCGCATACAATAAAACTCATCTCGTTATTTTTTCCAACCATCCATTCATGCTATACGTAGTAGTATAGTCATTGTCGTTGTTGTAGTGGGATTTCCAATTTACATATGTATGTACATATGTTGAATCGTATGTTGGCAAGTTCTCGATTGGATATAAATCCAGTCACATATCGCTTACGTAGCCTCCACTATCGTACAAATGATATTGGTAATATTAAAGACCCGAATTTCATAGTGAGGTCAAATTTGCGTGTAACTTCGAGAATATTAACCGCAACGGTATGAAATTTTCTGTGTGTATTCCTAAATATGTATGTATAAGTATGTACATAAAGAAAATAAAATAAAAAAATATTTTTTTTTTAATTCTAACTGTATATAACTCCTTAATATAATGGTTGATGAAAATGAAATTTCAAAACAATTTGTTCAACTTGATAGCTGGATTTGAGAACTGACAGATTACAACTCCGCACCTCAAAAACTGTGTGTTTAAACCATCAGTAAATAAAAAGTTTATCATAATTTCCTGAAAACATTTACATAGTAAGTATTGTTACAAGTCTTTTCTGCCTGATTGCAACGCGCTACCGTCAATTTCCGCATAATAAGGTGCAATGATATTCAATTAACAGCGTACCGGCGACGCTCGGTTTCTCACAAGCTCATTGCACTTTCAAACAGTTATGTATAGGTATGTATGTACATACATAGTATGTATAAATGTATGTGCTTTATGCAGTATTTATAAACAATGCAAACGTTAATAATTGGCAATAAATATTTACAATGAAATCAGCGTATGCGTACCGTTAATAACATTCGGCCACCGACTGCCCACATAACTGGTCGACCATGTGATAAGCAGTCGCTGACGGTTGTTTTGGTATAAAAAGCTTAATATTAATTCAATTAAAATTGTATTAAAAGCAAGTGCGTAAATGCCTGTGTATGCATATCTACATACATATGTACATTGTATGCAAAGACACACGCACAGAATTAAAGATAAATAAATATGCGCGCAAACACGTTTCTTTATTGTAGACAAAATCATCTCTTTCCCCCACAATGTTTGTGTTATTTTAATAAAAAGATAAATTGATTGAAATTCGGTAGGGAACCACAACACATTTTAAATTGGTTTACATATGTATGTATGCATGTACAATTGCATGTATGCGTATCCACACATACAAAAACAACGTCATAAATTAATTTATAAAAATAAACAAATCGCTTTCATTGGCGTTTGGACGAACGCGTCTGAGTTGAGCATAAAATGCTGACAAAACAATGAAAAAATATTTATGTTAAAACACATTTATGCAGATACATATGTATATACTACATATGTTTGTATGTACCTATAATTCTATTTACATATTTAAGCATAGGCACTTGCACACCTGAGTATGTACTTACATATGTATATTGGCTTTTATACCATGTTCAGACCGAAAACTTGAAGGGATTAGATTACATTCAAGCCCCTCACTAATCAGTCCGCTCTCACTGCCGTTGGAAAGATGAAAAAACAGCTGTTTTTGCCATTCAAGAATTCACATCACTTAAAATTCATCAAAAGAAAACATTGTCATATAGTGTTTTGAAGTATAAGCAGTCTTATTTTAAATATTTTCCATATAACGGACGCATTTTTTCATTTGGCAAGCCGATTTTCATTCTCGGTCTGAACATGGTATTAGACCTATAACAATATGTTTGTGATAGGTCATAGCTGTCAGAACAGTCAAAGTAAACACATTTTGACATTTATGCTCAGTAACTTTCGTAAACTAACATGCAATCATATCTTGCTCCGAAAATAGTTTAAAAATCTTTCAAAATTATTTGCGACTTACTTATGTACATATTATTTACATTCTTGCTGTGACATCATCTTTGGAGATGTGGTCCATTTCTGACTTTAAGGATACGTAAATAACACTAAACATTCTGGAATGAATCTCCAGGCTGTCCTTCATTAATTACTGCCAGGAATGAGCACAACAGGCAATTGATTCGCAACTTTTAGGCAATGCCAATATTATTCGTTTAAGTGGCTCCAGCTTGGTATCCGAATCATGGCAAGCAGCGTTTGGAGAAGGCAATAACTGATCAATTAGAAATCATATTCGGAAAAATTAAAGCCCTCAACTCATTATTCCCGTACTGCAGAGGAAGAGAAAGACCTCCACTCCGTTGAAGAGATCAGGTGGAGCAGGACCCGGCTGAACTTGGTATTTCGAATTGGCGCCAAATAGAAGAAACGACTGTCGCTCGATTGTTAACCAGGCTATAATCATGAAAGCGGTGTCAACGCCAGTAAAGAAGAAGATAATGGAAAAAGTTGTGAAAAATTGGACTTATCTAGCACATTTCGATGGTTTCAAATACCAAGATTATAAATTTATTCGTCAAAGTATTCAATGTGCTCTTACTTTTATGATATGTTTTATATGTATTTTGACTTATAAGCCTACGTAACAAAATTTATTTTTCCGGTCATGATTAGGGTTCTGCGCATCTTTTTTTTTACCTTTTCTTTACCGAAAATATGCGTAAAATATACGGAAAGTTTAATAAAAATAAACTTAGAGATGTCTGCAGTCTACTAAATGTCCAGTTTTCTTCTTTTTCTTCTTTATTGGAGTAGACACCGCTTACACGGTTATAGCCGAGTTTACAATATCGTCGTCAGTCGTTTTTCCTTTTCGGTGTTTGGCACCAATTGGAGATTTCAAGTGTAGACAGGTCCTTCTTAACCAGGTATTTCCTGCGGAGTAGAGGTCTTCCGCTACCTCTGCTTCCTCCGGCGGGTACTGCGTCGAATACTATCCGGTATGGTTGAAGTTATGACTGTCAACAGTGACGTGGGAAGCAAGTCGCACCTGTTTGTTTGATCACAAGAGATATTCCATCTTGCCCTCGTTCACTACCAGACCCACATACTGAAATGCCCAGTTTTACTCATGAAATATCTTCCTTTGCGTTTCAAAAAGGGAAATCAGAAATCGGTACAATATATCAATGGAAAGGAAAGCTAGGGGGAAAAATGCACGCCCAAGTTATTTCTAAAATCGGTCTCATATCTAGGGCAACCAAACTTCTTTAGATCTGTGTAAACGGTAAAAATGTAAATGAGAACAAAAACTTTGAAGAATAAACACTTAAAGTTCACAGATAATTTCATTATTATTATTATTTTTTTATAATTTTCAGTCTACATATTTCTCTTTACTTCTCTGTCGACTTCGAATATATTTGATAAAATAATCATTCATTCATCATTATCTTAACATGATTTAGTTGTTTTTCTTTGCAAGTTATGTAGTCGGTTTCATTTTATTTAAATCATTCTTTCATTAAATATTTCTAAATTCCATAAATATTTACAAACATGTTATATAAATATTCGTGGATTTACTAAGCACAAGTTATCTGTAGAAGCCGCGAGCTATTTACAAGTATGTACTTCACTTATTGGTCAGCCAATCAGTCCACTATTTTGTTTTTCTTTTTCGATTTCAATATATTTTCTCTGCTTTTTGTTTGTTGTTTAGTTGCCTTCGCCGTCAAATAAACAGTCACGTCGCCTTGGTTTACATACATACAAACATTAATGCGAATATGTAAATAAGTAGTTTAAATATTTACTATTAATTACATACATATGTACACTAGTTTAATGCTTAGCCGACAAGTGTTTTTACTCACTTGTGTAAATTGATTCGTTTGGGCATTACAACATTGAGTAGTTAAAATGCAATTTTTCGAAAAATATTTTGGATTGTGTTCACGTTATCGCAATTTACACAGATTCTTATTTTTAGCAGAAAATGCATAAGTGGAGAATATATAAATTCGATTTCTAAAACTTAGAAGAAAATTATTAAAAAAGAACCAAATTATTTTTCAAATTGAGGAAAAGTTGAATTTCTGATGGAAAATTTGTAGAAAATTAGCAAACTGTCATTTATTTTCTTTTTATACTCTTGAAACGCGTTGCTTAAAGTATGAGCTGCTTGAGAGAAATAGAATTCTACGATCAAGGGTCCTTATCTTAAACACACATACATATGGTATATAAAATGTATCTACTGTATGCTTTTATGTTCATATGTGTGTATACATCTGCGTACACATGAGCTTAATTACCTGATCAGTTAAAAACATATTTCCTCGACTATTTATAGAGTTGTTTAATTTATTGCGAATAATTACGCACTCCTCGATGTACATTTACAAATAGATAGTTTTGCATATTTACATGTGTCCATATACATATATGTACATACAAACATACATACATTGTGACGGAAGAGTACCCGGAATTTGTAAATAAAACGAAAATATTTTGTTATTCATGAATATTTTTTCTGTCTCCTTCAAAGTAATCCCCACCAGATGTAATACACGTATGCCAACGATTTTTCAGTCCTCGAAACAGTCCTCCTTTTCATAAGCACTTCGCTTGGGATGGCCTTCAGCTCCTGCAGAGACTATCGCTTTATCTCTTCGATTGACTGAAAACGGGCTCCACGGAGCGGCAATTTCAGTTTGTGGAACATGAAAAAATCACACGGAACCAAATCTGGTGAATACAGTGGTTGATCGATGGCATTCATTGCATTTTTGACTCTAAATTCGGTCACAATCGTGGCTCGATGCGTTGATGCATTATCATCGTGTAAAATGCATGAATTGTTCTTTCGCAATTCCTGCCGTTTTCGACGGATGTTCTCACGCAAACGCTTTAATACGGTCAAATAGAACTCCTCATTGATCGTCTGTACCTGCGGCACAAATTCATGATGCACCAAACCACGAATATCGAAAGCACAATGAGCATCACCTTGATTTTTGAGCGACTTTGACGTGGTTTTTTGGTTACGGGCCGTTTTTTTCTCCTCCATTCCGATGATTGTTGACTTGTTTGCATGTCAAATTCATAAATCTAAGACTCATCGGCAGTTTACTGCTTTCCATGAATGTGGGATCGGATATCACACGATCAAGAGTGCCCAAAGAACCTGTTTGCGGTACTCTTTTTGAAATACATTCAGCTTTATCGGAACGAGTCGAACAAGAACGCGTTTCAAAGCCAAAATATCCACCAAAATCATTCGAATGGATTGGCGAAAGATGTCGACGAGCTCTCTTGCCAGCTCTCTAACACTTACCTGATAACTTTGAAGTACCATTTTCTTCATTTTGTAATATTTTCATCAGTTGAAGAGCTGGAAGGTCGTCAAATATGAGATACATATGTCTTCAACGATCTCTCGACCGTCTTTAAAGGCTTTGTACCACTCATAGGTTTGTGTTTTTGTTAAAATTGAATCACCATAAGCCTTTACCAACATTCGCAACGCTTCCGCACACGAAATTTGGTTAGAAATACAAAATTTGAGACCAATTCTTTGTTCGATATTTTTATCCATTGTAAAAATCGCAACGCACCACTGAAGTGTACGGATTTAAGCAGCTGCTGTGAACAAACTGGTTGACAGATTGCGCTCTTATTTAGTAATTAAGGACAGACCTATCAACTTAGCGAATTTTGTTTGAAATATAATTTACCCGAAGAATGCAATTACAATTTCTGGGTACTTTTTTGTCCCAATGTATACTTTATGCAACTGTGCTTGTTACTTGTAAGTTAATAATTGGGGTCACAAAGTCTAGCTTCAGTTGAGTACATTGTTTATCGTACATATGTATGTACACACATATATGTATGTATGTATGTATATGTTTGTATGCTTATAATTAGTATTAAGAACTCGTGGTGTTATAGTTAAAGCTTACAAAAAAGGTAGTTTTTAACAGATCTGTAAAAGGAAAATTTTTGTAAATATGTATATGCTTACATAAAACACTATGTTTATCACACAGAATTAATTGAAATTACTAATTACATCCACATATTTTCATTTGCCCCTATTCTTCTTTGCTTTCGTTGAAAATCATTTAAATAATTCAAATGTTTTTTTTTTTTGTTTTTTTTTGTGTAAAGCTCAAATATAACGCTGCTACAAAAATAATTCATACCTTTCAAAGAAAGTTTTTCCATTTTTGGCTTTTGTTTGTGCCCACACAATATTCTCCCCCACACAGCGTTCTCTAAGGTACAGAAATAAAGGAAACAATTTGTTATTGTTGTTAGTGCCATTTTATTTTTATTCCTGCTTATATAACATCGCATACAATTGTTCTACTAGCTGTATAAAATTTATGTTTGGAAACATCAAAAGAAAGTACACAAATAAAGTCATAAAATTTCAATTAAATTTACAAGTAATATACATACATACGTACAATATAAGCGAATTTATTTTGCATTTATTGTTGTAAAATTTAAATTCTTATTTTTAATGTAAATTATTTTCGACAACCCAGCTTTGTTTCGAAAAGAGGTGCATTATTGTGCTACAAATATTTGTATATCTGCCTAAAATATTAAAATATATTTAAAACAAGCACAAATATATGTATATACATGTGTATAGTATACTTAAAATATGTATGTAATTAAAAATACTTGTATATTTGGTCATCACCATAATCAAAAAGAAAATTGCTTCTTCATATGCATTTTTGTGGGCTTCTGTTACTCATGCATTTATAATATATAATCTGTCTGTATATACATATGTATGTAGACATAATTACATACAAATATACATTTATGTACCTATATATAGGTAATATGTCGCGCACCAAGTACATGGTTGCACATCATCCCAGCCATGTGTGATCAGCGGCGTTCTGTCTTCATGATCACTCAGTGCGACGTCATTGCAGATTGCTCATACGCCATGGCGTCCACCACCAGCAAAGTGCTCGTAATGCATATTTTCGGTAGAAATAAGCACAGCGGTGGCACAGTAGGCCAACAAAATAACTTTTTCACATTTTTTTATTTATGCTAAATGTTTTTAAATAATTCATTTTTGTCACAATTTACATATATACATATGTACATACAATCAGTTAGACAGTGAAGTTCATTATTTACGTGACTTGGCGCTTATTTAAATATGTAATTAACCAAACACTTCTCACTAGACAGAAAAGATAGAAGTTTGCACAACAGTTTTAAGGAATTCACGGCAAATTCAAATGCAAATACTTGGCTGTTAACACGTTCGGTTGCGGTTTTCCACACAAACATACGTACACACAAGAGACATCTGTGCTTTTTGAATTATTACAAACAAGCACTTAATAAATATATTTACTTACATACATTATATACATATGTACATACTAGTATTAGTATGTATATGCATTCAAGCGCACAGATACTCATTGTCTTGTTCCACTCAAGCATAGAGCGCACACGGAATTTTGATTTTCACACGATTTGTGGCTAGGCTATTCCGGGAATTATTAATTAAAGCATTTAGATAAACTACAATGTGGATATATGTATATATTTTTTCTTAAATATGCATATAATTGTATATACTATATGTATATAAAGTTATCTTTTGTTTGAAACTTAAAGCACTTAAACAGCTTTTTTATTATATCGAATCCCCACTTCTGCTACTTATGCACTACTTGAGCACTGCCCTCTTGTTCAATATATGCGAATTAATACAATACAAAATGATTACAATGAGCATGACAGTTGCCTGTTGGATTATTCACTAGTTAAGTGGTAGCTTTATAAGCTTTTGATAAGTTTTTGTTAAATATTTTTATGAATTTGATACGGATTTGATTAGTAATGTTTTTTATTCCCTGAACAGCGTATATTAAGTTTGCCACAAAACTTGTAATACCAAGAAGGAAACGTTGAAGACACTATAATATATATATGTACGTGAATCATCAGCTTTTTTGTAGAATATGAGCGGAATATGTTCTGCCCAATCCACAATAAGGAAGACTCCACAATCTGCACCAACTACCGTGGTACAAGCCTCCTCAACATCCCATATAAGCTCCTACCGAGCGTATTGTGTGAAAAATTAAAGTTCCTGTATTTACCGCCTTAAATATCTTTAAAATTATATAATTCTATAAAAAAATAAATAATAAATAAATAATATTCTATAAATTCTATAATTCTTTTACTTTTTCGATTCAATGTTATTGCGCTTAAGAATATGGGACTCATAGGAATATATTTTTTTACGATTTTTATAATGCTTTCGAAGAAAATATGAGAATAATACACAAATTTTAGTATTTTTTCATTATTCGCCTTGAAACTTTTAAAAGTAGTGCTCTGAGCGATTATAACCTAAATACTTTTAAGTCTTCATTTCAGTATGTTTCAGTAGAACAATTTTAGTTTTCGGTGATAATACTAACAAATATGCATACATTTTTTGTCGCATGAAAGAAAAACAGAAAAAATAATTTCAGGACTACAATGACATTTAATGTTAAGCTTTTCAAAAAATCAAAACATTTCCAGTTTCTAAGGTTGAAAGTATTTATTTTGTTAATATATACCAAAACATAGATATATATGTAGATAAATATGTACATACATACATATGTACATACATAAAGAACTACATCTATTTATAATTTATTACTGTCTATCAGTCAGTTTGTAGATCACACTCTAGGCTGAAATCGTTTGTAAAGATACATACATAATTCTATTTTTCGTTGTTTTCAAAAACTACAAGCTTAAAAAAGTAGACATATACATACATACATATGTATATTTTTGCGCTTGTATATGTTCGAAAAAATCAAAAACAGCCCACAATAAATCCAAAAGTGAATTCTTCACTGCTAATAGAAAGCGTGTATGAAGTTTTGTATGAAATTTAGGTGTGCGGTGAAATTTTTAAAATGAAAAAGAAAATAATAATAATTTCAGAAAAAAATTGTAACAGCATTTTTATATATTTTATGTATATAAAAAAGTACACAAGTTCATCACACTTTCTTTTGTTGATTTATGGTATTTGGCAGCACATTTTCTTTGTTGCTGCGCTTCTATCTACATATGTATATTTTCATACATACATATATAGCCGCAAATGTTTGTTTTTTTTCATACAAATATGCTATACATCTACATATATGCATATTGTATTGTATGTATGTATGTACTACATATATACATATATCACAATGCAATTTTCTGTTTGAAGTTTAATGCTTTGCAATCCCTAATGGATTTTTCGTAAAATTTCGTCTTGATCAACGTAGACTCATAAGCGCCCAACTTAAGTCAAATATACGTATGTACATATGTATGTATAAGATATATTTATTTATTTGCATGCTTTTGCCACACTTAGAAGCTTCCTATACACATAGAAATTGTGACAAAAAAGTACCCAGAAGTTCTAAATAAAACGCAAAATATTTTTAATTATTAATCCATATTTGTTTTGTCGCCTTCAAAGTAATCTCCAGCAGATGTAATACACTTATGTCATCGATTTCTCCAGTCCTCCAAACACTTTTCATAAGCACTTCTTGTGATGGCCCTCAGCTCCTTCACGAATTTCGTTTTATCACTTCGATCGACTGAAAACGAGTTCCACGGAGCGGTAATTTCGGTTTGGGGAACAAGAAAAAATCACACGTTTTTGGCTTTATCATCGTGTAAAATCTATAAGTTATTCTTCCACAATTTCTGCCGTTTTCGACGGATGTTCTCACGCAAACGCCTCAATACGGCCAAATAGAACTCCTTATTAACCGTCTGTACCTCCGGAGCAAATTCATTATGCACCAAACAACGAATAACGAAAAAGAATGAGCATCACCAGGATTTTTGATCAACTTTGGCGTTTTTTTCCTCCATTCCGATGATTATTGCCCTCATCGGCAATTATAATTCTATGAATGTGGGATCGGAATTCGCACGATCAAGCATGTCCAAAGAGACCTGTTTTTCTTTTTGAAAATAATTCAGCCTTATCGGAACGAGTCAAGCAAGAACACGTTGCATACCCAAAATATCCACAAAATCATTCCAATGTATTCGCGAGAGATGTAGAGCTCTTTTGCCATCTCTCTAGTACTTGTCTGACAATTTTCAAGCACCATAACCTTCACTTTTTTAATGTTTTCAACAGTTGAAGAGGTCGAAGGTCGTCCATCTCTCATCTTTGAAGGCTTTATACCACTCGTGGGCTTGTGTTTTTGGTAAAACTAAATCACCATAAGCCTTTTCCAACATTCGCAATGATTCCGCACACGAAAATTTGGTTAGAAATACAAAATTTGAGACCAATTCTTTGTTTGATATTTGTATCCATTGTAAAAATCGCAATGCACTACTGGTGTGTACCGACTTAAGCAGCTGCTGTAAGCAAACTGTTTGACAGATCGCGCTCATATTTGGCACAATAATTAATGACAATCCTACCAACTTAGCAAAATACATTTTTTTGAAATACCATTTACCTGGCGAATTTAATTACAATTTCCGGCTGCTTTTTTGTCACAATGTATGTATACTAATTACAATTTGTCGCTATTTTGTTTCTATTTTTAAATATTTTGTATATTACTCTTTTGTAAAAAAAAAAAACACGCGCGCTTTGGCAAAATGTCAACGTCTGCGACGTGCGACATGAACGCAGTGGACTTGGCGCTCATCATTACTAAATACTTAAAACCGATTTGCAGTAAATAATATACTAATGCGACGCTATATACCCCCGACTGTTGCAACATTTTGCCGAAAAGCAAATAAATGTTTGATTTGCATGCACTTTTGTATTCAAATTCTATACAACTACACTAAAATTACCGTTTGACGAAGTGTGAATCACGTTTGAATCACGTGTGACGCTAATGATGCACTTTTTTCTTGAAATCGTTGCCGTTTTTATTAATCAAAGTGAAGCGCTGCCGAGCGGTAACAATTCGTAGGAGGTTGTCTAACAAAAATTTAATTATTTCAATAACAACTGCTTTATATTAACTGCAATTAATCGCAACTTGACGCTTTTTTGACAAAATAACAAGATTATTTACCGTAATTTCTTTACACTAATTATTTTATTTTGTTTTTGTTAAACGTTTTGCAGATGGCCGAGCTCATGCATCAAATGCGTGATCCTGCGCACACACTTGGCGGCTCTGTGGGCAGCATACCGCAGACCTTTGTCGCCAACGGCTCCAGCAATGACTTGTCCATGCAACGCGCACTCACCGGCAACGGCATACACGCCACACCGGCCACCAATCTCAAGCTCAGCGAAGCCGTACGCAATGCTCAACACGATGCTAGTCCCAATATTATTTCGTCTAAGATGAAATCGTCTAAATCGTATACGCATGGCTTGAGCAACTCAGCGGGCACCGTAAGTACAACTACTTATTCACTACAAATTCAACGTTAATATCTATAAACACGCATACTAAGCCAACTTTCCACACTCATACACAGGTGCACATTCCGACATCTACCTCCGCGCAGAGTAATCTGTCATTGCTCGCCGATATCTCACCCAATCACACACACTTCTTCGAAGTCATGTATGTGGGCAAAATACGCGTCTCACACAAGCGCGTGCCCTTCTCATTCATCGATGACGCCCTGCCCAAGTTCAAGGCGTACGACGCGCAACGTACACGTCTCATGCAGTTGACCGCCACCGCCACGGCCAGCGCTGCAACAACGGCAGCAGCGTCTAATCGCAAACTCTCCTTGAATGTTGAGTCCAGCAATGTCAATGCGCACGCCAATAGTAGTACCGTAACGTTCGATCTGAAAGCCATTTCGCTCAAAGAGAGTGATGCTGAAGAGTCAGCGGCAGAAATGGTTGAGGGCGCGAGCGCAGAAACAGAAGCCGAAACATCGACGGAGACAGAAACGGAAGCTGAGCAGCAGGATGCGATGCCACGCAAGTCGATGAGAGAAAGCATTGCAGAGGAAGGCGTTACACAAATCGTTGGGGATGAGCAGAACACATCAAATAAATCGAATAAATTACCAAAGCGATTATTGCGCGGCATTAGTCAGACTGAACTTCCTGTGAAAAAAGAGTAAGTGTCTATGAGTACATTTTTTTAAGGACATATGTTTGTAGTATGCGTGTATGTGGATATAAGCTTAAACAGACACCAAAATTTTATACGCTACGAATTCAAAAATGTTAAATTGAAATGGTGTGAGAAATTTAAATTTTTCTGTTGATTGCATAAGAATATAAATCATAAGTGTGACCAGCTTTTTATCTTTGTTCTTTTATCCGCAAGAAATTGCACATTGCTCGGAATCGATCTGATATCGGACTACTGTAGCATATAGTTGCCATACAAACTGACCGATCAAAATCAAGTTCTTGTATGGAAAACTTGTTATTTGACCATATATGTATGTATCTTCTCGAAATTTGTTATAAATAACTGGCCAAAACAGCGCTACAATCTCCGAACATATTGTTCAAATCGGTCCACTATATACACATAGCTGCTGTAGAAACTGATCGATTAAAATCAAGTTAAATATATACAAACATTCCCTTTTTACAAGAAAGTCGGCCTAATTTTTGTTTTATATTATATCACAGTTCGTTATATCAAGGCTTCACTGTATTTTATATTCAGTGCTCTATGCTCGAACTGTCAAAATTGCATGTTCTTGCCTCTACATGTTTTCAAATTGCAAAGTATTTGAATCAAGTTTTTGCACAAAGTGACATGATTCGGTCAGTTTTATTAAAATCATTATTGGAAATTGCAAATGAGTTGGTCGATTTATCCTCATCAACTTCAGAGAAGGAAATGAGGATGTTAGTTGTTGAAAAAAAAAATCACTACCCCACTAAAAGGATTCGTAAAATTCGTTCTGAATGCTTACTCAGACTCGGAGGTAAAAAATAGTGTGAAATGCCAATCTTATTTTCATTATTTTCGCAAATTGCAGTTCAACAAGTTTATTATAATAACAAACAATGCAACAGCTGGTTTATAATAGGGTGCCATTTTTTTTTTTTGTACTTTTATCATTAAAAAAATTGAGAATTTTTGCAGGGTCTCATGGAACATTTGCACAATGTTGCTATTTAATGAGACACAATTTTCATCGAGAAAAGAAAACGCTCTTAGTTACAATACATCTCTGCGCATAAATTTAATTCCAACATACAAATAAGTTTTTCGAATCCGCATTGAGTTTTTATTTTCAGTTACGAACTTGAGAATTATTACAGGACCGCAATGAAAAATTTCTAAAAAAAATAAATTTATTTCAATTATTAAAAAGTTGAAGGTTCCATAAGCATTGTGTCTAATTTAAAACGCGTATTCCTCTTTTTCTAAAATAATAACAATAACAAAAACGGAATAACAGTGCAACCACAGAAGAAGAAAAAGTAGCAGGTCCAAGGGCAGATGTGTCACTTGCACCGAATGTTATAATCAACAAACATCCATCACCGCCACGTCAAGCGCAGGAGGAGGAGGCTTCCAAACAGCAAGCGAAGCAACAAGAAAAAACGACCACAACAACAACAGCATCTGATGAAAGTCAACAGCAAATGCTCAAGATACCACAACAACCAACCTACGCAACGCTCGACACGTGAGTAGGATGTTGTAGCGTTTTCTGGCTTTTCACCAGCGGCATGCTTTAGAACGACCGTGTACTTTGAAAAGTTGTAGCTTCTTGTTGCATTCTACCTAAACGCATTTTGTTGCCTGTTCAAGGCTCCAAACTGATTGAAGAAAATGTGTATTTAGTTATATGTTTTTGTTGTATATTTGCTTAGAAGCGTTTATAGTATTTTTTTCAAAAGCTTTTGTCTTGCATGATTCTTTAGTTGCTTGAGTTAAACCCTTAATTTTCGGTTTTCAGTAATATTACAATCGCAAACCCTCAACTTATTTGCACGCATAATAATTATCCACATTCTCTCCCATCCAACAGCATACCCAAGCAACGCGATCGCTCCGCCTCGTACGGTTGTATTCCTCCATTTGTAGAGCAGAATCGTACCATGGTCTTTCTGGTGGGCCGGTCTGATTTGCGGCTCATCTCGCCAGATCGCAAGCAAGTGTTGCTATACAAGGACTTCAAGGATGTGGCCAGCTGCGCGCAGGGACAAAAGAATCCCGATCATTTCGGCATCATCTGTCGTGAGGTGCATAATGATGGCTACATAGGTTATGTCTTTAAATGTCAGTCGGATCATGTGTGCGACGATATAGTGGCGGCCATTTCGCAAGCTTTCGTCACTTGCGCAGAACAAAAGAAAAAGGAAGCCACACAGATCTTCTCGTGTGAACACTGTCCCATGTTGTGGTATCACAAACTCTGTAGCGACGTTGAAGGTTTGAGTGAGAAGAAAACACAAGCGATGATATTCCGTCGCATAGAGTCGCTTACCGACGATGAGCAGGACATGATTTGGGCCAAGTACTATGGTTCGGAGAAGACCAGCTCACCGCTGTCGGAGCAAAATCAATTCTTGATGATGCTCTTACGTGCGCATTGTGAGTCACGTCAGCAAAGGCATGTGCACGACACTGCTGAGAATCGTTCAGAGTTCTTGAATCAATACTTGGGTGGTAGTACGATTTTCATGAAAGCCAAACGTTCGCTCACCAATTCATTTGATCATCTGTTGAAACGTAAAGCATCCAAGGATGACATTGGCATAGCGCATGATTTGCGCGATCATCAGATACGTGAGAAATCGGCCGAGCCGCATCCGGTTAGTCGTAGTGGCAATGAGACACCACCGGAGGGTTTCCGCTCCCGTTCGAACACGATTGGTAGCGCAAGTCCGAGCAAACCCAATGCAGAGCACTTGAAGAGTCCCATGATGGATATGTAAGAGATATTAATTTTTTTAGTCATAAAATTTATTGTTGATTGTGCGATTTTTTTCGTACAGTTTCATTAAAGTTGGCAACAGTCCCAAGGAATCTGAAGCACATAAAGCTTCATGGCGTCACGCCATTTTAAACAGCGTGGTAACACCATCAAAGGGTATGGATGGCGATGCGCAGAATGAATTTATGTCACCAATGAGAATTACAAGTGAGTCTTCACGTTTAAAATGCATTTTATTTTATTATAATTAATTTATCCGTAGAACGCATACGCGGCAAACGGTCGCGTGAGGAGCTTCGCGATCTCTGGAAGACCGCCATACGTCAGACCATACTGTTGAATCGCATGGAAACCGAGAATGCTATGTTACAGGCTCGTCAAAATGAAAATGAGCTCAAACGCATCAAACTCGACTATGAAGAAATCGTGCCATGCGACAAACAGCTGATCGAGCGTTGGGAGCAGATCATTGAACGTGACTCCATGAAAATCGCCAATAAGAAGGATCCCAAAGTGCTAGCACAAGCCATTAAATGTGGTGTGCCACGTTCGAAACGTGGTGATGTTTGGACCTTCCTCGCCGATCAGCATTCCATGAATACAGCACCAGTGGATACAAAGAAATTCCCCAATTTCAATACGCCCTATCATACTTTGCTGAAAAATCTCACCGAACATCAGCATGCCATCTTTATTGATCTGGGACGCACCTTCCCTAATCATAAATTCTACAAAGATCCATTAGGTGTAGGACAATTGTCGCTGTTCAATTTGCTGAAAGCCTACTCCATACTCGATCCAGAGCTGGGCTACTGTCAAGGTTTGGGTTTCATATGCGGCATATTGTTGTTGCATGTAAGTATTGCATTTACCGTTATTTCACAAAATACTCAAAGAATTTATTTTCTTTAGTGCGATGAGGCGGACGCTTTTCAATTGCTCAAACATCTCATGTTTCGTCGTCAGATGCGCACGAAATATTTGCCGGATATGAAGAAATTCCAGTTGCAGTTGTATCAACTATCACGACTCGTCAAAGATCACTTGCCTGAATTATACATTTGGCTCGATCAGAATGACGTGTCGCCCACTCTGTATGCCGCACCCTGGATTCTAACTGTATTCAGCTCACAATTTCCGCTGGGTTTCGTGGCACGCGTTTTCGATTTGCTTTTCCTCGAGTCATCGGAGGTGATTTTCAAATTCGCCATCGCTCTGCTGACGGTGCACAAGGACGAGTTGCTGGCCCGCGACAACTTTGAGGAAATTATGGATTATCTAAAAACGGTTGTGCCGAAAATGGAAGCTCACACAATGGAGAAAATAATGAAATTGGTAAGTTTGTGCAAAATTTAGGCAAAGGTCTATCAAATTCTGTGGTGGCCATTTTTTTTTTATGATGGAGATCTTTATAATAACTGAAACTTTCATTATATTTCCAAACATTGCAGGTATTCACTTTGGACGTCAGCAAGCAGCTGACCGAATATAATGTGGAATACAATGTATTACAAGAAGAGATCTCAACAGCAAATCACCACTTGGAGATGTTGAACAGAGAGAAAACACGTAATATGCATCTCGAACAGCAACTACAGGTGAGACGACTCTCGAATAAAAACAAATACATTTTTCCTGTATAAAACCTATTTCTAATCCTCGGATTTTCCCTACACAGTTTGCTCAATCGTCGATCGCCCAGTTGGAGAAGACACGCTCCTCTCAGCAAACGCAAATCACCTCGCTGCAAACACAAGTACAATCGCTGGAGTTGACCATACAAACGCTGGGTCACTTTGTCACTCAATTGGCCGAACAAAATGTCGAGCTCGAATTGCCCGGTGATGTGCGACGCATACTGCAACAGCTGGACGATTTGGAGCGTCAGCGGCGCCGACCACACTTCACTGAACGCAAAATTGGCAAATCCGTGTCGGTCAATAGTCATTTGGGGTTTCCACTAAAAGTGTTAGAAGAGTTGAACGAAAGAGAAGAACATGGTTCGCCACAAAAGAAGAAGGAGAAGACACCTTTTTTTGAGCACACCTACGAACAATTGCGACAACAACGCTATGCACAACAGCAACAAAACGCTCAAACTTCACCAACAACACAACAGCCACGAAAGTTATTAAATAGCGCCAGCAATTCGCTGGACGACAACCAATACCAAACACAAACGCAACAGCAACGGCCAAATCGCCTACTTGACTCAGCAGACATACAAACGAAGCCCACAGAACTCAAGTTGCCCGATCAGTCGGAGCAGCCATTCGATAGCGCCAACATTCGCAGCCCACTTGAGGTGGACAGCGGCGTGGGCACACCACTTAGCCCGCCCAGCACGAGCAGCAACAGTAGTAGCAGCGGCCTCAGTACAGGCTCCAGCAGTGGTGGCAGTCTCTTCAGTCGTATGGGTTACAGAAATACACCAACGGCACTGTCACCGTTAAGTAGTCGGCAGACTTTGTATGGCGCCGGCAGTGTGCCGGCAACAACAACACCTGGTGGCAAAGTCGTGCCAGCTGTCGCGATTATTGCACCCGCCGAGCAATCACAAACCGGTGCAGAAATGCATCCGCTAAGTATGGTTGGTGAGGTGAATGTGCGTTTTAACGGTACCACACAGCTCAAATCGATACGACCCGTACATCATATGCGTCCGATGGCCACTGTGGCAGCGGGTGTCGCGGCAGCGGCTGCAACGGCGCTGCAAGAGCAACCGTCAAAGACGGCCAGCGAGATCAGCAGCAGCAATGAGGCAATAAATACTGATGCGGCTAATGGTCGCAGCTAACGGTTTTGATTCATAGCGAAAATTTTGCGTAGCTTCTATTAAAGCAACAATATAACACATGAAAGATACAAAAAAATAGAGCAAAATAGAAAATAAAGTGAAAACTGCGATAATTTTCCAGTTTGAAAGCGGGCTGCAAAATAAAGTGGTTAACGCAATTGACAAAGTTTTATAAAAAATACCGCTTCTTAAAAATTATATAAATTCATACCTTCTTGACATAAAGGTTCTACTGAAATAAAAAGTTAAAAGTCTGAGAACATCTGAGTTCTATTTACAATTTGATATTATACAAGAAAATTATGACCTCCATAAGATTTCTAAGCTGTGGATGTTACAGCAATTTTTCCAATTACAATAAATATATATGTATGTATTTCGCTTTCGAACTGAAACTGATCGCAGTTGGAGCAACCAAAAAAATCTTTAAGCTTTATGCGCTTAAAAGAAATCTAGCAAAAATTCTACAGTTTCTGAATGAAGAACTGCTTTCAAATGCCGCTAACAGAATTGATAACTTTAATAAGAGCACCTACGCCAACACGATCGCTATGCAATATCTCTAAAATTATAAGGTGAATTATGTATTTAGATAAATATATGTACGTATATGAATGTCAGCGTTGAAATGTAACCGCTAAACACTTGATGATAATTATAGTGATAATTATATATTATTTCAGTTAATAATTATTTTGCAAAAGTTGCCCTTGCAATGTCAACTGTTATTATAAATACATACATATTACTATTAACTTTAAGTGAAATTTAGAAACCATTATAAATCGTTTTTTATTTTTCTCCTCTTAATTATTATTAAAATTGTTTTTGTTTGATTTGTTAATATATTCTAACAAATTTATGTAGATTTTAGTCTGAAAGCTATAAATATTTACGAACATTTATATATTGTTATATTTCGCATGTTTTAACATATTTTTGAGACTAGTCACGAGTCAATTGACCCTGTGTAAGCATAACGGAAATAAATTACTGTTTTGAATAAAATTAAGATATAAGTTCCTTACAACTGTTGTATGGTTTATATATTCTTTTTCTTTTTTTTTATAAAATTTTTTTTCTGATTTTGTTTCATATAAAAAATTATTACAAACAAAATCGCTTAATATAATATAATTGAAATGCTAGTTATATATAATTTAAGCACTTGTAAATAAAAAATTAAAAATATTTAAAAATTTGCTTCACTAAATCCCAATTCATGCAGGTAAAGTTAACTTTAATTATTCTCTTAGTTAGTTTAGGCCAAAAATAAAAATAAAAAACACGAAGTAAAAATTTAAATATTTTTCTAAAACCAATATTATATCAGTAAACAATTTTTCATTTAATTTAATTTTATTTTTTTTTTATTTGATTTATTTTTTTATTTTATTTGATTTATTTTTTATTTTGTTTTTTATTATTATATTTTTTATTCTTTTAATTTCATTTGTTTTATTTTTTATATTTTTTATATTATTTTTATTTTTTTATGTTATTTTATTTTTTATTTAATTTTTTTTATTGTGAATTGTTACACTGCAGCACACGAAGTAAAAATTTAAATATTTTTCTAAAACCAATATTATATCAGTAAACAATTTTTTTTATTTTTTTACTTATTATTTTATTTTATTTTTTATTTTATTTTATTTTTTTTTTTTTTTATTTTATTTTTATTTTTTTATTTTTTTATTTTATTTTTTTATTTTATTTTTTTTTTTTTATTTTAATTTTTATTTTATTTTTTTTTTTTATTATATTTTTTATTCTTTTAATTTCATTTTTATTTTTTTATTTTATTTTATTTTTTATTTAAATTTTTCATTGTGAATTGTTACTCTGGCAGCACTCATTTTGGGTACATTTTATGCCTCTAGAACATCAGAATTGAAGTTCACCAAGTTGAAAGTGATAGATCTCGCGCCTAGGCTTTGGTAAATATGTATGAAGAGGAAGCTAACCTTTGTTATAATTTTTCGTAATTAGTTTTGGGCGAATAAATTTAAAAATATTATTTTAAAATGTTTAAATTCTTATAAAGAAAGTAAATCATTTAGCATTGTTTTTAGTTTATAAGAATACTTAAGTGTAAGTAGATTGTTAGAAAGTTACAAATACTTATATAGATTCTTATTCAAAGCTAAAAACATATTTATGTCTATGTACATATATGTGATTATATTGCGAAATTTTACAAAATTTTCTTTTTTCATTTCCATTTCCAATTTTTTCTTTGTTTTTGTTTGAAAAAATAGTTCGAACGTTGATACCACTCATATACTCGTTTATACAAACAGTAAATATTTACATAAGTACTTAAGTAAAAATTAAAAGCATAAAAAAAATAAAGATAAATATGTATGTTTGCTTATATGTACTATATGTGTTATGTTGTGATTAAAAAAGAAAACCAAAAAAGGAAACTATTTAAAAACTTATATTTGAAAAAGTGCTAGTTGCAAATTACTCGCTTAATTACCTACAAATACCTACAAAAGTACATAAAATGTTTATGTATAATCTCTCTTAGCATAAGCTGGTGCATAAATTTGTATAATCACATGCATATGTTTAAGTATATCTATTTTTTTTGTTATTTACTAGTGCGTGTTATAATTTATTAAAATCAAATGTAATCACACATGTAATCAAAAGTAAAATATATTGTAATTTCTAGCTTAGTAATGTAATTTGCAAGGACCAAAAGCATAGCCGTGACTTAAATGTACATAAGTGTAACCACACATACCCACAAATATATATACATATATGTATGTGTGTGTATATGCTTGCATAGTGTGTAGTGGTGTGGAAGTGTAGTGCCCTAGTATGCGCTCTGCTGCAATTCTTCGCAAATATGTATTTATAGATGCTAGTACTCGTATATTTGTATCCGACTTTCGAATACCTAACCTACTTTTCAAGGTTTTATAAAATGCTTCAAATTGTTGAATTTATATGCTTACACAAATATACATACATAAATACATAAACATAAACAGTTATATTATGGAAATGTCTCAGTAAAATTTAAATTGCTATATGTCTTTGATTGCGGAGCAGCATATTTATTTGATTAAACAAATACAAAAACAAAAACAAAAAACAAATAAATACAATTTATTATGTAGTTCACTAAAAGCAATTGCAGCTATTAAATAAAAATGTATAAAAAAAATATTTTCAAACTCTTTTATTGAAAAAAAAGGGATATATGATTTTTAGATTTGAAAAAAAAAACATTAATAAATGAGGTTTATTAATGTTTGGTTTTGCCACAAAATTATATAATATCTGTAATTAGACATAAAAAGACATTAATGGCTGATCCACATAGAACTTCTGCTTCGCTTTGCGTTAGACATTTGGTTTGACCGAAAAGTTGGATGGATGTGTACTTATTTATTCATTCACAAACGTAGCAAATCGCTTGCCAAGCAACAGTCGCCATTTTTTTAGTGAGAAAGCAAAGCGCTCATTCTAGCATAGCCTTGGCTTTCGTCGCTTCGCATTCTAATTCCTCGCGTTGCAGTTTAATTTGCGAATCTTAAGAGCAACTTGACAACTAATTTCGATACTTTATTTTCCCAAGTCCCTGATCTGCGTAGCTCCTAGACATTTCAGTCTTATTCTTCTTCTCTATTGCCGTAAACACCGCTGTTATAGCCGATATTACAACGGAGCGCCAGTCGTTATTTCTTTTCGCTGTTTGACGCCAATTGGAGATTCCAAGTATCTTTCTCCACCTGGCCTTTCCAATGGAGTGGAGGTTTTTCTCTTCCTCTGCTTCCCCTTGCGTGTACTGCGTCGAATACTTTCAGAGCTGGAATGTTTTCATCGATACAGACGACATGACCTAGCCAGCGTACCCGCTGTCTCTTAATTCGCTGAACTATGTCCTTGTATATCTTGTACAGTTCATCGTTCCAATGCGATACTCGCGCTGCGCAAAGGACTTCCGCAAAACCTTTGACTCAAAAACTCGTAACGCCGACTCATCTGATGTGGTCATCGTCCAGGCCTCTGCATCAAATAACAGGATGGGAATAATGTGTGACTTACAGAGTTTTTGTTCGTCGAGAGAGGATTTTACTTCTCAGTTGCTTACTCAGTCCGAAGTAGCACCTGTTGGCCAGAACGATTCTGCGTAGGATTTTAAAGGCTGTATTGTTGTTGGTTCCAAAATAGATGAAATTCTGTATGACTTTGAATTTATGACTGTAAACAGTGACGTGGGAGCCAAGACGCAAGTGCGACTACTGTCTGTTTGATGACAGGAGACATTTCGTCTTGCCCTAGTTCACTAACAGACACATTTGCTTCGCTACTCTATCCAGTCTGGAGAAAGTTTAGCTAGCAGCGCGGTTGTTGAGCTCAATGATATCAATATCATCAAAGTACGTCAGCAGCTGTACACTCTTGTAAAAGATTCTGCCTTCTCAATTCAGTTCTGCACCTCGAGTTATTTTCTCCACCAGTAGGTTGAAAAAAGTCGTACGATAGGGAAGTCCTTCCCGATCCTGTTGGAGCTTTTGGTGCTGTACAACGTCAATTTACACAGCCGTATTAGTTTTGCGGAGATGCCAAACTCAGACATAAAAACAAAAAGGCAATTGCTTTTCGTGCTGTCAAAAGCAGCTTTGAAACCGACGAAGCGGTGGTATGTGTCGATTCTCTTTTCAAGGGTCTTTTCCAAAATTTGGCATATGGTAAATATATAATCAGTTGTTGATTTTCCAGGCCTAAAGCCACACTGATAAGGTCCGATCAGTTTGTTGGTGACGCCCGATAGAACCTTATATGTCATGATGAGGAGACTTGTCCCACGGTAGTTGAAGCAGATTGTGGGATCTCCCTTTTTGTGGATTGGGCAGAGCACACTTAAATTCCAATCGTCGGACATGCTTTCGTCCAACCATATTCTACATCCTCCTTATCAGTTCTTTGCTGCCGTATTTGAATAACTCGGCCGGCAATCCATCGGCCACCGTCGCTTTGTTGTTCTTCAAACGGATATATGCTATTCGAGCTTCTTCATGGTCGGGCAACAGAACGTCCGCTCCATCGTCATAGATATTTCATTCGAGTTCTAGATAATGCCTGCGCTCATGTACATGATTTTGATGACCTTGCATGTCCTTAGGTCATTCCATCTCTCCTTGATCCGTCTGTCAGCCTTTTCGGAAATTTCTTCGTGTATTGTTTTTAGTAACTCCGTATTTCCTGTACTGGTTCGGTAGCCAGACGGATAACACTTTTGGCAATCTCTTCTACTACAATTCCTTTGTCACCTGGAATCCGGTATACTATATATGTATGCCGCCGCTTTCCGGCTGCCACTATACCTACTATACTACAATGCCATGTGAGATTATTGCTTTACTCGCCGCCTGGCTATCGACGTAAACACTGGTCACATGAAAGCTCTTGAATCGTCGCCTGACCTTTGCGTTGTCAAAGACCCTCAGCAAGTTCAATGACCTTTATTTCAACTTATATATTACTGTTAAGGTAGATATTTTCTACAAAAAACCTCATTAAATAAGTAAGAAAAAAAAAATGATTTTAATGGAAATATTTTATTTAAAATTTATTGTCTACTATTTTTAACTGTATTTAAGTTTAATTTTGAAACACATTGAATTATTTTTAATAATATAAATTACATATGAATACACACCAATCAATTAACAATTTAAATTATTCGCATTTATTTACAATTATTTTAAGGAAATCACAGTTATAATTTGTTCGTTAAATTTTTTATTAAAAATATTTTTTTTATTAATAATGAAAAAAAAATATATATAAACCGCGAATATTTTTATTTCATTTATCCTTATTATGATAATTTTTTTTTTAATAATTTAAGACACACAACCCGCTAAACATTTATTATATAAGGTACAACAAAATCCTATATAAAAGTTTATACTTTCACATACTGTCAATTTTATTCCGGAAGACACTAAAGACACCCAAAAAGGTTTTTTGCCAGCTTTCCTACTTGTGTAACAACTACCATTGAAAAAAGCTTAAAGCTTTAAACAATGAGCTTGCACAATTTTTGAAAAGTTGCCAAAGAAGCTTTTTCCTAAGTAAAGTTATGAAGCGCATTAATTGTTTGAGAGTTAGATCTAGAAATATATGGGGTCTAGAGAATTTTTACTAAAGTATTATGGGATCGAAATGAATTTAAGCTATCAAATAAAAAATATATATATTTTACTTCCTACTTGTATTCACATATTCCTGGTTTCACTAGAGAGCCATTTACAATAAAATTTTGTTAGAAGATGAAACAAATTTTATAGACTCAGAAAACGATGCAGGTATGTTCCATTAAGCTTTTATCTTATGAATGCCGTTATAAAGTTCCGATACAAACGCGTTGAGTCGAAGAACTCGCACCGACCTATTATCCCTCCTAAGGGACCAAAGTGCTCTTAAAGCTATTGCAATAATTTGCACTGAAGCTTTTAAACCGTCAACTCAAACGGTACAGTGAAAGTCCTCAGACTGTCAAAACAACTAACAGATAACCCTTTGAGGACCTGCGATGTCCAAACCACGGCATGCAAATTTAATTGCAATATTTCAAACTACTTGGCGACCCCTGTCACCATAACCTATTCAACAAACTGCTTTGTCAGCGGCTCACATTCACTCCTTGTACTGTTGCTGCTTCTCACCGTATTCCGATTTGATGGTCGCACCCGCCGAGCCACCAAAAGTCGACATGTTACCATACAGACCCGTTGCGGGTGGCATTACACCAGCTACCGCCGCAGCACCCAACATGCTCGCCATATTCGCTGGCATACCACCCGGATAGAGATTTTGGTAGAAAAGTGGGTTCTGTAGCTGGAAGAGCGCCATCAGATGGGTCAACTGCATATTTGGTGTATTGGGATCCTGCATTTGCATGCTCTGTGCAGCAGCTGCCGCAGCTGCGGCTGCAGTGGCAGCATTGAAGTTGGGCAGGAAGGGTGGTGGGAAGAGACTCGCAGCAGCGCTGGGTATTTGTGCGCTGTTGGCAAGTTGTGCGGTAGCATCAGCAGTGCCAGCCACTTGGTCAGTGGTGGGCTCCAACTTAATGCGCTTGGCTGACTCAGCCTTAGCGGGCAATTCCTATAAATAGAGAAAACAACTAAAAATAAATTCGCAAAACTTTTTATATTACTTCACTTACGATTTTCTTTGGTGGACGCCCACGTTTGCGCGCCAAAAAGCGATCAGCGCTGAGCGAAGACAATGGTGTGGTGGTGTGCGTGGTCACATTAGTAGCAACAACGGTACTGGCCGCTGCGGTTGTCGTGGCAATCGATGCTGGTGAATCCTCACCGCTGGAGTCCTTCTGTTTCTTGAAATTCTGATAGGCCTGCTCGCCATCGAGGCGTTCATGCTTGCGCTTATGGCTGATCATTTGACTGCTTGAGTGCAGAATGTAAGTACAGCCCTCGCGCACACAATGGATGTGATTGCAGACGGTGGAGAACTTGCAACCATCGAAAGGGCAAGCCTCGGTCTTAAGTATTTTCTTGAAACCATCCTGTGTGAGCTGATAGTCGCGCAGATGATATGACTTGTGTTTATCTGCATAAATAATTAGAATTAGACTTCAAACATCTGACAGACAGCGCCAACTAATTATTGCGCTCCGTCCAACACTTACCCATATCAGCCTTGTTCTTGAACGTGTGATTGCAACCCTCACGACAGCAGTGATAATGCGACGTCTTCTTGCCATAGAATGGACAGTCTTCGATTTTGCAATTTTCATGTGCGCGAAAGCGTCGGAAGCCTTCCTGTACGATTTCCGAGTTCTTGCGATGGAAATTCGCATGCATCTGCACATCGCTCGTGCTCACATAAACCTTCGGGCAATCCTCGTAGACACAATGATAATGCGTTTGCTTCCAACAATACGTGCAACCGGCGCCATAAGCAGGCTCACAGTCATCCGAGGCAGAGAAACGTGCAAAACCGAGCAACAAACTCTCCTTACGTTTCTTATGCCATTTCAAATGTCGAATAATATCATCTTTCTTGCTCAATATCTTACCCTGACAAGGCTCATCGAAACAATGGAAATGTTCGCGTAGATTCTCCTGTCGACAGAGCACATTCTCACACTCCAAATAAGACGAGACTTTACGCAGATTCTTGAGATTTTCTTCGTTTTGCAGGAATGCATCTAAACTGCTAACGGTGTTCAGACTCATTATGCCTGATGCGCCAGTTAGACCAGCTACCCCAACCGCTTGCTGTATTAGCTCAGTATTGTGCGTCTGTGTGCTTGGATGTAGACTATGTTTTTTGTGAATCGCTGTGGGCAACTGGTCACTAGAGGGTGGTGTAAGTAAGGTTTTCGCAAGCGACATTGGTGTCATGTTGGCACTCTCGTTTTCTGTGAGTTGTGTAAACGGCCCGGCTACATCTTGAGCGAGCTCTGTAGTGCTCTGTTGTGAAAGGTAATGCGTGGAATCGGCCGGTTGCTTCGTGGGTGTTATGTAAGGCTAAAAAGAGATTTAAATTTGTGTTTTAGTTTGGTTATATAAAACTAAAATTTTAATTTTGTACAATAAAACAATAACGTTGATGTAGCATTCTAATCGGTCTGCGGAAAATTACTAATCTATGGAGAGTGTTTCATCTAGTAGTGGTAGGTTTCATTTTCGGAATTAAGATTCGAATCAACATCTTCTGTTTACTGATTTCTGGAACGCCTGTAGAGTTTTCTTATTGATATCAGCAGCATTTTTTTCATCACTCGACATTTCAGCGACATACTACTCAATCAGAAACAAATTGTGCTGTGAATTACCAACTACAAACATGTATGTATGTATAATGTGCATACATACATATACATATGAGAAGGCGAGCACGTTCAATCAGCCCACGCGAGCTCTCCTCTTGGAAATCTTTGCACATCATTATAAAGTTTATTTGCTCAAAACGCTCGTATTTTCATTAGAAATGAAGTTGTCGTTTAACTTTTGTTTACTTATTTCATTTTTTTTTTTGTTATTTAAAATCGGCTGCAACATTGTTGCCGAATTTGTTGTTGATCTTGCCCAGCTGTAAGTCAGCAGACTGGTAATTGATACCATGTACATATAAACATAGCGTTCGAACATTTGTACGTACATACATCACTTTGAGATATGTATATATTTTTCCACTTATAAATACATATATATGTACATACATATGTATGTATACACGTACCGCTTTTTCAATTAACCTTAAGTGGGATATTCTTTCAAAATCTGCATTGATTTTTCGAATTCCGAATAAAAGTCCGTAATCATTGGCAGTGATGTCAAAATAACATAAACAAAAAGACAGTTCGCAAAAGAAAAGTAAATACTGTTAGCAATTAAGCTAAAATAACCGTTTAAGTGTCTTATTCAATTTTAAGACTAGCCAGCGGTTAAGATCAGCGACTCTGCACTCGTTCCCACGAGAGTTGGGTCTCAGTAACCGGAACTGAACCGGATTTTTGTCCGGCCAAGAACTGTCGCTGGCATCAGTCCTTGAAATTACTTTAGGAATGTTTTCTGCCGCTACAACAACAACTCTGCTATGTCGTTTCCACGACCGTCGGGCCTAAGTAACTGGAATAGATCCGGGTTTTTATCCGAACAAGTGCTGTTAATTGGCATCATTCCTCGAAATTACTTCAGTAATGTTTTCTGCCGATACAACAACATCTGCTCTGCGTCTACTCCACACCCTTTTAATAATTATATATGTGTGTATGTATGTAGTATATCATATTTAGTCAGAATTAAGTGGAATTTCATACTTCGGTCGATGTATTTGAAGATTGAGCTGAAGATCGAAATTATTCCTTTGGTACTCTATATACCAAAACCGACTTTAAAATTAAAATATTTCACTACGTTCAATTCGATTGCATCGAAGCCCTTCCCAGTTCCATGTTTTCCTTCCAGATTATTCTCACGTTCAGGTTTTCCTTCCAAGATCTTAATTTAGATCGATCAGATTTTATGGCAGCTATATGCTATAGTGTTCCGATTTGAATAATACGTTCGGTAAATTGAGACCTTCTTCTTTTTCTTCACCATTGCCATTCACTTGGGAGAGGCCAGAAACGATTCTTTTACATATGGCTTAAGCAGCTCACGATTTCCGGTCTTTAACCAAGTATCCTCTGGGTAGCCAGAAAACATCCGTTTGAAGGCGAGCTAAAGGACGAAGTCGAAATTGAAATCTTCCCTTGTACAATAATCTATGTCAAATTTCCGGAAGGCATCTTGTCAAATATAAAAGTTTTCTATATAAAAACTTGATTTCAAGACTTCAGTTTGCATGACAGCTACATAAATTCTATAATGGTTTTTGTTGTTGTAGCGTCAGAGTTCTGTCGCTAGATATTCCGACAAGTGAGCAGCTTCTTTGGGGGAAAAGGACGTGTTCAAAACTTCAGCTCGATAACTCTATAACTGAGGGACTAGTTCGCATATATACAGGCAGACAGTCGGACATAATTAAATCGACTCAGCTCGTCACAGTGATCATTTATATATATGTATGTATGTATATTTTATTTCCTTTCGAATGCAAACTACGTGATACACTTAAGATACCCTGTTCGGGTTATAAATATAACATAGGAAACGCAGTTTAATTAGAATGCGTCGGATTTAAATTCGCAATTTCATACGGAACTCGCTTTCTTCAAACGGGTCAAAACTTTAACTTCATATAACGGTTAATACATTGATCACAAACATGATTTAACTTACCACACTCGTAGAACCGTCCAAAGAGTTCGAAGAGTTTCGCGCATCCACATTACTTCTTGTCCTCAGGCAACGTGTCTCAGCGCTGCTATGCCGCAGACTAGCCAATGGCTTTTCGTCCTCCTCATCGTCATCAAGCACCTCTACAGCTTCGACTACATCATCGCTTTGGTGTTGTTGCTGCGCCTTTATCCCACATTCTTCTGCATCTGCTTGCCTACACTCATGCCAACGATCTGTCCGTCTATCGGATAAATCCTGCGCTTGTGCACGATACTTCTCCTCCTCCACCGTAACGGTGTCACTGACATCTTCAACGTCGTTGGATGTGGTCGAAGCATTGTCCAATGGACTGCAATCGTCCTCGTCCAGCTGCGTTGACGCCGCCGCCACCTCAGCTCCTTCTTCCACCCGCTCTTCATCTTCGGTGGGCGTAGATGTCACTGTAGAAGATTGAAGAGAATTAGCAGCTGTAATATGGCCTACATCAGAAGCTAAATCGTTTGTGGGGAAAATGTGTGTTTGAACGGGAAATTGACTGGCGGCAGAAACATTGTAAGCAGCCGCTGCCAATGATAGCGCCGCCGCCGCAGACATGCCCGAATTCGGTGTTGTTGGTGTTAACAATAAATTCGACGGCGCGGTAAGTGCGGGCGGTGTGGTCGCTAGCATTGGTGGCGGTGGTGCTGACAATTGGCCGAACAGTAACTGTTGTAGGGGGGAGAGTTTGTTGTGTTGTGTATTGTGTAGTTGCTGTTGTTGTATGGCTATTGAGGAGTTGGAATTACTATTAGGACTACGGGTGGTACAACTACTGCTACTACTACAGTTGGTGATGGTGGTGGTTGTGGTTTGCGAATTTTTGCGTGAATGCGTTCTTGGATTGTGCGGCTGCTGCTGCTGCTGCTGCTGGTGTTGTTGCTGTTGCTGTGTTTGTTGTGTCGCATCGACGAATGTTGTTGCTGTTGTCATTGTGCTGCTGCTGATGTCCATCTCCATTTCACGCTTACTGGGTGAGGGAAGATTATGCATTTGCTGCTGTTGTTGTTGCTGCTGCTGCAATTGCTGTTGTTGTTGTTGCTGTTGTTGTTGCAACAAATTCATCATATACAGTTGCATGATAAACTCCAGTTGTGTAGACATTTTGACGTTGATTTTATTGTTTACGTTTTTGTTATTGTAAAATTGTTTTAAAATCTACGAGCACACTCACGCACAAGCTGACGATAAGGGTATTCACAGTCAACAGCGGCACTTTTCACAGCAATAATTCTTTTGAAGTAAAAATATTGTACTTTTAAGTATTTAATTTAAATTTCAATAATTTCATTTATTTATTTTTTTGATTTCTTAGCTTCTTTCCTTGCACAATATATTTTACAAAAATTATAAACAAAAATTTTGAATTAATTATTTTTAATCGTTTAACCATTTATTTTTTAATTTTTTTTTCATTAATTTTATTATTATATTTTCAATAAATAATTTCTCAATATTTTTCCAACTTAATAACATCCAAGAACAGCACAATATTTCTACAATAATTCTTAGTTCGCAAAAAATTCACAAAACCACACTATTTTTTTTTTTTTTTTTATTTGGAAATCTTCCAATTATCAATTCGTTATTTATTTCTTTGCAGCGACGTAGCTGTGTTTTCGTCTACAACTCTTTCGTTCGCATAAAGTCTTAAAGAAATAGTAGCGATAGATTTAATAAATTGTCTCGCTAGCTTGGCATCAAGGCTCAAACTGATTCAACTCTTCCACAGCAGGCGTCTAATATACGTGACTGTCCTTAAAAAATTCTTCTAATACCAAAAATAGTCCAAATTGCAGCATCGCCACACTTTCAACCCTCTCCTTGCCGGTAAAAAGTGATCAGCAACTCTAGCATTAACAGCAAATAACGTGCTCACCTAGCATTCTCTGCTAAAAAATATCTTCCACATATGTACAAGCGCACACCCATAAATCCATAGCAATCCGCTCCGATCCGTTGCTCTGCTCATTATTTGCACCAACACACATACATTTGTATGTAGTAGTCGGCTTAATAGAGCCAATTTTCACTTTTTAAGCCAAGGGTTGCTGAGCTCAGCTATTTTTTAGCGTTTCAGCTACATATTCTCTCATTCGCAGCCACACTCAAACTCTTATACTACTTGATTGTGCTCTTTTGACGCTCGGGAAAAATGATTTTGTTCGGTAAAAAACATTTTTTGAAAATCTCTGCTACATTTACTTGGTGTTGTTGTTTTTGCGTAAGTTTTTTCCCAAATTTTGCAATTTCTTCCACCAATAAAATGCCAGCAAAATGCTAATCGCATGCGGAAAGTGGTGTTTTTTAGATAAAAAATGAAAATCCAACAACCAACGGCAAGTCGAGGAATTCGTTCTTTCCTGCTGCGCTCTTGTTTGAGTTTTTTCTACGTTGTAATTGTTGCTTTCTATTGGATTCGGACAGCTGTGCAAAAAATTCCTTTGGTGCGAAAAAATGGCATATGGGCGAGCGAATGCGACTGGATATGGATGTTTCGGATACACATAGGTGTGTATATACATATGTACGTAGATACATTTGTAAATAATACATAATTTTTGAATTTAATAATTAAAATATTTCAATAAGACTTTAGGGATTTTTAATTATTTATTTATAAAAATTAATTCGAAAAATTAATCCAAATTCAATATTTTTAGCGCAATAGCTACCGGAGAGAGGTCGATGAATATGTTATGTGTGATCTTACATATTATACATACTATACATATGTGTATGTATAATAAGTAAGATCATTAATTTTCTAAAACGTTTTCTCGAACCAGTAGTTTTAGTAATATAAGTTCGAACTTTGCAAAGACTAAAGAGATCCAGGACCTTCAAATACTTTAGTATCGGCTAGTTAATCTATAACGATATGAATTAATCTCACATCCGTGCAATCATTTGAAAATCGGAAATGGTATTATATCTGGTTTAGCAAAGTTTCTTGATATGAGAAATAATACTTGTAAGCGACTAGATAAATTAGACCACAAAGTTTTCGCATATCCTAAACAGTAAGTACTCTAGTGAACAATTTAAGCCCGAAAAAATAAAATATCGGCATTTTAGTTTTTAATTTTAAACATTTTTGAACGAAATTGAATATGGAATCCTTTTTACAAAAATCTGAACACTGTGAAAAGAAATAAAACGTTACGTTATTGGCTGAGTAAACATGGACCTTATTACTAGATGCTTGAACATATAGTACTTCTCCACAAATATTTGCTGTCTGCCTTGACGATCTTGGACAAATCGAACAGTCTACAAGTTATAAACCACCTGCTAACAGCCGATATATTTTTAATCAGGACTTTTTATAGATTCTTTACTGAAACATTTCTTAATTCCTGAAATAGACTTGGAATTTCGCCGAGGAGTGACTGCTTTTAGCAAACTTTTTTGATGTGCATAGGTTGGAAACGGACGGGAAAAACTCTTGTCTAATTACTTAGTTGAGAGAATAGAGTCTTGTGTGAGGAAAGTTCTCTGATCGCCATTCACTTGGGAGTGGCCAGAAACGATTCTTTTACATATGGCTCAAGCAGCTCACGACCTCCGGCCTTTGACCAAGTATCCTCTGGGTAGCCTAAGAACACCCGCTTGAAGGCGAGCTAAAGTGAGAAGGCGAAACATTCCTCCATAGGGTTGTGCGCTGGTTTTGGAACCCACCACGTAAAAAACGCCCCCAATAAACAGTCGAAAACAGCCTCCAATGAGAGACCCCCAGATCCAAAAGAGAACCACACCCTCACAAGACTTTGTTAAAATATTGGTTATTTTACGGATTCTTTACTCCAATTACTATAAAGCCTAAAGTCTTCGAAGCTGAGTCCTTAAGCTATGGATGGATAACCACTTTCCCACAATACTTTGTTAAAATATTAGTGCATTTTTGGTTTCTTTACTTCAGTTCCAATAAAATTTAAAGCCTGAGGGCTTAAATGATGTCCTGTATGCTTTTATATTCTGTCTTCTCAATATAGTCATCAAAAAAGAATAACATTAACTTATGAAAGTTATTATTAACCTTCTAAGTATTGCTCTAAAACACGTATAAAATTTTTGTCTGACTAATATTTTTATAGAGTTTCAACGAGGATGTTTTATTTAAGGAAGAGAAAATTTTTGGTATGACATATAGTATTCCACTTTTGGCTTATAGAACTGATCTAGGTATTGAAGTCTGATTGCGAAACAGTGATGTGAGACCTACTGAATTAATGAGCTCTGCTGTTTTTCTGAAATTTAATGTTCGTATTCAAAGGATAATCAAGATGGCAATAATAACAACGATTTTACGTTGGTCCTTCCCAATGGGAATATGTAATTTTAGTTTTACGATTGCGCCACTTTTTATGCCGCTTACATTTACAAATGCAGATTTTTATTTACAATAGTTTCCTTGCTCCATTAATCTGGAAAACTTGGCGCACCTTCTGGCAAATCGCACGCGGAAAATGGCAAAATAAAAAAGCGTCGAGCGAGAAAACTAAGTCGAATTGAATGAGCGCAGCTGCAAAAAACGCGCTTGATTTCGGGAAAAACGCCGAATGCGCGCATAAAATATGGCACAACAAAATTATGATTTCCTTTACAATTACAAATAATGCGAAATCGGCACAAAAAATCTGCATTACAAAGAATCGGTGAATGTGGAGGAAAAATGGCGCAAACGAATTTGCGAAAAATATGCACCGAAATTATATTAACGCAAATGAAGTGAATGAGGTTTAGGGAAAAACACGAATTTGCATAATTCATTGAGGCGCAAACATTGAAGAGCGCTGCCAGCAGAGGGAGGCAGCGGCAAAAAAGGTTTGTCATAAAAAGCTATTAAGAAGTACAACAACAAGATGAGAAAACACATTGGAAAAGTGTGCGCGCAGGATTAAAAGGCAAACAGCGCCGAAGCCAGGATGTTGTAGGACGAGCGAGACGGTGCGAGCGCGGCAGTGTTGCCTTGCCGATCGGTTGCCGATATCATTTGCATAAATTATTGCAAAGGACCTGATCGCTGTCGATTTGCACGCACAAACACATACACATACATATGTAGCTGTATATGCGTGCAAAGGGTAGCATAATTTTGGCAATCGCGCCGGAAGCCAGCGCGCTGCTCACCTTACGCATTTCAACCAGAACGAAATTCGGTCGGGGCGCGCATGCGCATAGTGTTATGCAAATGACCTGTCGAACGGTTCGATTGAAGAGTCTTTCACCATTCACTATTGCAAAAGTCTTCTCTACATCGTTTGTTGTATGTATGTATGTATGTATGTGTGTCTCTGTGCCAGCAATTGAATGGCGCATGCGCACAATTTTCAGCGAACGTGTGCTACGTTTTTTTCAAAACTAATAGAAATTTATGCAAATTAACAAATGAATGAAATAGTAGTATGTGTACAAGCTGTAAACTATGTAAGGTTATATGTATATACATACATATTTATATAGGTTTGTATATCGAGCGTAAGAGATTATGAAGCGCGAGCAGTCAATATATTCGATTCGGTTCGATACGGCAGTTTGATTTGTAGGAACGTTATTGTGGCTACAGGACACCCTCCCAACTTTAATATTATTAAAGCAATCGTTCTGCAAGCAGAGCTGATTTCTGATTTTGGTAAGTGTACATACATACATCTATGTATATATAACTTATATACAGGGTCTATTACCAGCATATACATATGTGCATATTTACATATATGCTTTAACAAATATTTCGAGTTTAGAAAAGCGCACATACATATGTATATATTTACGGAATGCCGATCGCAAGCACAACAACAACAAGTGAGTGTATTGCTTAGTTTAACCCAGCTCAAGGCGGCATTGTTAAATATACTCTGCAATTGTTGGCTTAATTAAGCAAAACACCGCAGACAAAAGATGTCAAAGAGTTGGAGCAAAAGCTCAACTACATACTGCGCTTAGTAGGGTGTATCTCTTTTCACCGAAAAATCGAGTATTAGTTTAAGTTAGGTTTATCTGGTAGCCCAATAAGCCACCCATAGACCTGTTTTGGTTCTTTGCGATACCTGATAAAGTTCAGTTGCTAGGTGCAAGAGGAGTAGTCATCCTTTGGGATGCCTTCGCTTGACGCGAGTTTTAACAGACTCTGTGACCTCACTAGTGATACCTCCTCCAGTGTATCATACCGTGGGGACGTCAGATGCTTACAGCTTAGTCTTGCCAATGAGGGACAAGTGCACAAGAGATGCTCCATTATTTCTCTGACATTTCCTGCAGTCTTCTCGATCTGTCAGCCCCGTTCTACGGGCATGTATCGCCACCTGACAATGATTTCCATCATGTTCCTACAGTCTCTTCTATCGAGAGCTAATCGGAATTTTGTGCACTTCCGATCTACCGTTTTGCACGTGACTTTTACAGTTTTGCACCCAGGTAGCTCGTTCCATCGGGTTTTTGATTTTCTTTACCATGCTTCTGTCAAGATAGTTGTATAGACAATGCATGGGTTTCCCAGTATTACCTTCGATGCCTTTGTGGACTGGCACCCAGTAGGCGTGATGCTTACTTCTAGCAACACTTTCCACTACTGTCCTGCTTCCCAAGACATTTGTGGCTGATATGCGATACGACGTTACTGCCTTGATTCCTACTTGGCTGTCTACGGAGATATTCACTCTGGAATTGCCTGCCGGTGCAATAGAGGCCAGTTCTGCGACTTTCGCAATAGCAAAGACCTAAGCTTGAAATATACGACAGTGATCCGGCAACTTAAAAGGTTGCCTTATGCCTAACTCTGGACAGTTTATTACCGCACCAACTCCATCGTCCGTTTTCGAGCCATCTGCAAAGACGTTTAGAGTGTTGCGCGTAGCTAACACACCTTTATGCCAGCCATATTTTTCTATGTTTACTTTGAACCTTCTTACCCAGTTGAAAAGTGGGGTCATGTAGTCGGTATTAGTAATGAAAAGAGTACAAATAGAGAAGAGGCATATACATTTTTTGTATATCTTACTTTTTTAGACTTCGCTGACTGATGTCTTAAGGCTTTATAAAAAAAATAAAATCAATATTCTGATCAAGTAGACAACTTGAATTGTTCCATATAGTCTCGTAGAGTACAGAAAAATTCTGAATAGCCAGCTGAGTTCAAGCGGAAAGGTGGTTTTTTCAACATCTAAAGAACCTAGTCCATTTCAGACTCTGGTCTTCGCTATCGAATATACATACATAGATACTTAATATAGTAGTGAGCTGTTCAAGTAGATTAAAAACTGAATGTTGTGACATCATTCTTGTAAAAGTTTGAACTTGAATGTCCTGTAAAAGAAGATCCCAAGGCTTAAAAAGATAGTTGGATGAAAGCGCCACTTAAACTTTTCGAGGAACTAATTGTGGTAAACGCAAAGAAAGTTGGATTTTTGATTGAAAAAAATGAGCTAAAAGCTAGTGCTATAGAGCATACTCGCATGGCAGTCATGTCAATGTAACCGGAGTGAGCTGGAAGCTACATATATCTGGCCCATAACTTAATAGTGCTTCCAAAAATAACAACTTAGAGAGTGTAGTACCAAAATAATAAGTACTTTGCTCCATCCTAAAGAGTTTTAATGAGCAATTTCTGTGCCCATTTCAAGAACATTCCTCTCAGATATAAGGCTGTTCATCCATTTTTTTTTTTTGAAAGTTCAAGTAAGATAAAGTTTGGTTTATGATTTATACAAATAATGCTTCTCAGAGCAAAATGAGGTTGCGATATATTGAGTTCTCCCAAGTTTTTCAAAAAAGTTTTCGAATAGCATGTTTTATCTAAATTTACACGTTCTTAAAACTATGTGAAATGTTATATAAAGACAAATACAACGGACTGCCCTAATGTGTGCCTTTTTGACTTTATACAACTCAGCCCAAAATCAATGTTTATTTCTCATCAACAGTCGTGCGGATAAGTATTGATTTCACTAGACCAAAAGACTAACGTATGCCCGTTCAAAACACACGCACACACATTTACACACATGTTTAATAATATTAGCATATCCACTTTGAGTTTATTTTCCTGCCAACTTCCTTGCATAGCCATCATTTCATTTCCCCGTGTTCTCGGTATATTTTCGCCATTATGCAGCGCTACAAAATCGCAATAATGCCAGAAATCAGCATAAAAATAGCGACATACAATGGCCATTGTGCCCTCGTCTGTGACAGTTGCGCGAGTTTTCAGTTGACGTTTTCCGTGCTCAGTTACAAGCGGACAAAATATTTGCCGCCACGAAAATGCAACATTTGTAATTGGTTTGATGCAAATTTGCATATTCGCTGCTAAAGGCTTACACACATGCACACATACCTTGGATATGCACACAGTAGCAGCCATTGCTATGGCTTTTGTTCGATTTGATGCGTTTTTGATTTGCTTTTATTGAATTGATCCAAGTGATTAGGTTACAGTTTTCAACTGAACTATATATGTAAATACACATATATGTATATAAATCGACATTGTTATTTGCATTTGTACGATTTTGCATTATCCTGCCGTTACAAGATGGATTACAAATACAACAAACCAAGGTGATTGTTAATCAAATGAAGCGACAACTAGGATCACGCGCATTCTCAGATTGTTGCATTTCACAGCTAATACATACATATGTACATCGTATTTTTATCATACGTATTTATATGTAGATACGCATAAGTAAAAAATTTGTTGTACATATTTTAGCACAATTCTGAATGGAAAATAAATATTTAAATGGTTTTCCTCTACAACATTCCTATTGAAGGAGTATTACTAAAAATAACAATATGATGCCTAGCGATTTAAGTCACATCATCAAATCGAACAATTTTATCGATAATATTTTTGAAATACATACAAAGGTTCGTCATTGTGCCTTTGTATAACATATGTATATACGGATACAGTGATATGTCCATGGCTCATCCTGGATAGGAAGCTTTCATGGAAGCCGAATATCGATGAGAGTGCAAAAAATACATCGATTACCCTGCTGTAGAGGAGTCATTGGCAAGATGTGGGACCTCTCACTGAAAGTGGTCTTCTGGCTCTGTAACACCTTAGTCAAGCCCATTATGTTCTATGGAGTCTTTATGTGATGGAGGGCTTTAGAAAAGACCACATTTCCAAAGGAACTCAAGAGCGTTCAACGGGCGGCGTTCATCGGTATGTGTGGTGCACTAAGGTTCACTCCATCCATGGCATTTAACGCTATTTAGAACATAAGGCCCGTGGACATCGCCGGAAGATGTATGACCGCGAAAATGGCTATTAGACTCAGAGAATCTGAGTTCTTAAAAGAATGCTTATCTGAACACCCGGATATCCTCACACACTTTGACTGCATATCGGATCATCTAGATCATGGAGTCGCCAAACCGAACTATGGCGGCTCCTTCTCTGTTCATATACCGACGAGACAGCTATGGGTGGAAAGAAGCCGTTGGAGGAGAGGGCGGTGAGCTTCTTTACGGATGGATCAATGATTGGGGGGAAGGTTGTTGGAGGGCTTTACTGTCGGGAGCTCTCTATCAATTCCACTTTCAGACCTCCTGACTATTGCAGTGTCTTCCCTGTTGAGGTTGCAGCCATCAAGGTAGCAGAAGACTTAATGCTCCGGAGTGCGACCTCCTTTAGAGAAGTGACAATTCGCTCAGATAGCAGAGCGGCGATACCAGCCTTGAATTCATTTAAAGTGCATTCAGGGTTTGTCAAAGAATGCCAAACCTCGCTATCAATAGCATCGAGTGTCTTTGTGATAAGACTGGTATGGGTGCTAGGACATAGCTGAATCGCAGGTAATTACAAAGCTGATAAGCTAGCAAGGAAAGGCACCCTAGCACCAGTATCGGTAGAATGGGAGTTAGTTGGTGCTCCCGTATCCTTTTGTGTTCTACTACTGGATAGGTGGACTTCGTGAAAGCTTGACCAACGCTGGACCACCATAGGTGCTTGCGCATTCGCAAAAGCCTTCTGGCCTAAGATTGGTTGCAGGAGCTCTAGTAATTTTTTTGCCCTCAGTAAGGCTAGCCTCTCGCTAGCTGTGGGGCTTTTAACAGGCCATTGCCTGAGGCCGTCTGCAGAAACTGTTTGGAAGAAGATGAGGTAGAAACAACTCAACAGTTCCTTCTTGACTGTCCCGCGTTTGGGAGGTCAAGACTTAAACACTTGGTAACGCATACCTTCAGACATCCCACCGAACTGGCGGGAGTTGAAATTAAGCGCCTTTGCAAATTTGGATTGACTACTAAGCATTTTGTTAATCTATAAGTCCGAAGGAGTTCTTATTTTCTACGGCTTCACAAAGGACTACATATACGAATCCACGTGCGATCATTGATCAGCCATCTAACCTAACCTGATTGTTTTGCGACTGAGTCTTCGAAAATTGGAGCTCTGGATTTTTCGTAGTTGACTCTGAAAACGAGTAGGTATTTCGAAAGCATATTTTGTACTCTAAACAATAAGTGTTGATAATGAAGATACCAGGGGTACATACACATACCTGTATAACATGTTGTTAGATTTGTTTCTAGGATGGGGATTTACAGAAATGAACATATTGCATTATGAAATGGCGTCATACTTTACCCAGCAAATATTAAGCTCTTAATTTGTGCAATTAAAGCTGTCATCGGCAAATCAAACAACAACTATTAGAAATCATTTAGGCTAAAATAACGAAGCATAGGAAGAAGATAGATATAATGATAAGATATTCACATACTATCTTGCTTTAAATTCCTCTCGACACCGGGAACTTTGTTTTTGCTATCATTTGAGGCGTAAGTATTTTGGTGAAAGAGCAGAGCTCAAAGAAAACAAGCAGAGTAATCACAAAACAGAGTTGGCTTAAAAGTATGCGCTTCCTTCTCAAAATACAAACAAAATATTTAATAAACAATGACAGTTTTTGGTGAGAAAATGGAAAATATCTGAGATCTTAATTGAGCCGTGCGATTGCGAGCGAACCTTAATTGACGGCAATTTTTTTTATTTAGGAAATATTTCAATGAATTTATGCAGAAATTAAGTATTTATTTTTGAAAACAAAAAACACACATTACTTACGTACGTGTGTGTCGTTCTAAGGCCCGCAGGACACCACTTCGACGCATCTTCGTTTATTGGCAATGCAGTCAAATTATCCTTAGACATTACGAGTAATGCATTGCCTTTTTCACTTTGTGTTCTTTGTATTCTCCCATAACTGTGAATAGCTTTACCATGCTGGGGGTTTTACCGCTATTGTTGCATATCCTTAGATGCCAAAAGGCGTCGTTCAACCACAGATTTATTGCCTCGTTTGCTGCCTACCATCCCTTCCCAATGGCATTCTTTATGTGCATATTTTGAAGGAAATTTTAATATTTTGTTTTTTTTTTCTGCTCTTTTTCGGGTAAATTACCTTAATTTATAAGAATGCAATATTCACCACCCTTAAGTATTTACTCGAAATGAGGATCTCATATGCTCAAATAGGATTGCTTGATGAAGCGGTATTGATTTTCGCCAAAGGTGAGTTGGCAATTATGGTAAGCAGTTTAAACTGACCTTTGGTAAGTGATCTCCGGGCGTTAGATTTGAGCTACTCTGCAAATTCATGCCAAATACGCTCTTTGTTTCGATGCATTCTTTGCTATAGGTGTGAAGTGCGAGCTGGACCCTTCAACACCTCATTGTCCATAGTAAATACACACTCATACAATGTGTTGAACAAACGAGTGCGTACGAAGTCTTAACTTGCTAATGAATGTGCATTGCCGAGCTGACCATTAAGGAACGCATTTGTTTGCGGCGGATAAGCCGATAATGAGCCGACGCTGATCGTGTTTTGACTTTGTAACTCTTTCTAAGACGATGACCGTTTGATTGATGGCATTTATGCTAATGAGCGAAACAAGCAGAGCTGACCAATCGGTAAATTTGTATGCGTTCAGCGCGTGGACAAAAGCGATAGAGTACACAAAGGGTGCAGAGACACGAGCCACTACTTAGAGTGGACATTGGTCAGTTGAAAATAAACAGGTTTTAACTCATGAGAGACATACATATTTAAGAGATGAGATTGAGTTGTGGAGTTTAATTGACAAAAAGGTTTAAGGAACAACATTAAGCGATAGTCTTCGTAAGCAATACCTTAGAAAACACGAATGACATATGCTTTGATGTTAAGATCTAATTTTTGGACTAAAATTTTAACTATCAAATCTTGACAAATCAAGGGCAGATTTTGCGCTCTGCCATTCAACGGTTATTTAGATTCTATCTCGCGAAAAAAAACTCCGCAACGCTTGCAACTTGGTTCCCATACTTTGATTATCCGCTTTCTGAATAAATACCAAACTCTGCCTAAAAAAAAACTTAAGGAAAATAAAAGATGATGATTCTACAAAAGATTTGCAGTTTCTTACAATTACATAGCAGTAAAAAAGATAGTGAAAATGGAAATAGCTGCAGGAAAACAAGCTGCGCGCCGCAGAGACAAAGGGATGAAACCAAACAGCCAGCGAACGTGCAATCAACCGACAAACTAACCGAACGGACCCCAGCATCAGGAACGCATCATAATTTGGAAAACCGGTTCGGACATCAGCATTAATTTCGCGCCCTAACGGTAAACGCAACAAAAGCCAAGCCAAAAAAAGCGGACAAACAACATTACACAAAAGAAACCCTTTCATCAACGGAGTGGCCTAACGCCGGTCCATTGCGAGCAATCTCTGGTCAACTGCCAAACGAAGAAAGGATGGAAATTATGCTGCATATGCTTAAGCGTATGCTGAGTTGTTTGAGAAAATGCGAGTGTATGTGTGCGCTTGGCGCATACATTGCGATCTCCCGTTAGGTTCTACACGTAAATTGACACGACTCTGTGATTTGTTGCCATTTTCTAGAACCAATGCTGTTGTCTATTCCACCAATTGAAAAAAAATCGTTATGGAAAAGCGCGCTTGGTCGCACAAAGCCTCGGAATATGTCATAAGCCAACATGTGTGCATACAAACAGGAATGTCTTCCTTTTTACGAAAGGGTTTAGTGGTCACAAGAGCATCCCGTTTGGGAATATTATATTGTTTTTTTTTTTTGCATTAGTGTACTTTGAAGTTTAGGGTCCAGTTTGGTATTTAAAATTCAAGTTATTATAGACGAATTTGTTACGGTCGCAGGAGATGCGCTGACATTTCATTTGATTGGTTAGCTGGTTGAAAGGTTCAAAGGGTTCGGTTGACTGGTACCATACCAAACCGATGTTTAACGGGCGCTGATCGCCATTCAATGCAGTGAGGTCAGCCATTTCGGCAAAACATTTGTTCTTCGCTTGTTAAGGGCAAAATGTTGAAGGAAGTCTTGACCCAAGATGGCGGTCATTTGTTTACGAATTAACAAACATGCGTCACAGCTGTGTTGAACGTGGGAATTATTTTAAAAAATTAGAGTTAGAATATGAATATTATTGCAAAGAGTCTATAAAAATTGTAGTTTTAGATTTTTTCTGTATAAGTATATTTTTATTATTTTCTTGTTTATTTGCCTTCCTTAATAACATTAAAATAATTCAAAGTTCACAAAAATATTCAGCATAATGTTACTTGTTATTGGCTATTGCCACCGATCGTAAGATCGCACCCGAAAAAACACCTCAAAGCAAGTCAAAAATCAATTTTATGTTAACAGTTTTCTTCAATTTTGGAAGTGTGGTCGCATATTGCATTGATTTTTCGTAAGCTTTTCGTCACATTTTCAGTCAATATCGTCTCGCAACCACCGTTTTGGGCTGATTTAGCTCCGTGTGACTTCTGGCTATTCAGCAGACTCCAATGACTGCTCCGCGAAAACCCTTTTGAGTCAATTGTAGACATTGCTGGCTATTCCGGAAATTCACTTTAACAAATGTTTCGAGGATTGGAAAAACATTAGCACCAACCTCCATCTAAAGGCTTTCCTCACTTTACATATTCCCTTGCGTCAGTCCCCTTTTGGTTCAATTTTTCAGCATCTTAATTAATTGCAAGCATGACACGCGCACGTTGCACCCTTTTTAAACTGACCATTGCTCAATCAGCTCACCATGCAAGTGACCTCCATAAAAACGTTAAAACTCTCTTATGTTGTTTTAATTTATGTTTAGAAACTGGTTTCTCGCTTGACCAACACGCGCCAACGTTGATCTTAAGTGATGGTCAGTTTCAGGCAATTAGAGGGGTCATCTTTAAAGCAGAGATCATGACAAAATTCATAAGGGTTATACAACAACTTAAAGGAAGTTAATTGCATACATGATTATATTTTAATAAGGAAACTCATTTGTTTGTCTTAGGTGTGAATGACAATTTGAGGCCAACAAATTTTTTTACTTAAAACCTGTATTCTTATAATGGGTTGTCAAAAAAGTCTTTGCGGTATTTTTATTAAATTTTTTTTTTTATTGAAATTGAAATGAATTTTTGATGACTCATGCCCAGCTCTTGACCGATGCTATGGCTGCTACTATGCCGGTCTCTTTCGACCAATTCAGCGATTTTATCGCAATTTTCGACGATAGGCCTTCCGGAGCGTGGCGCATCTTCGACCACCTCTACACCAGAACAAAAACGTTGAAACCATCGTTGTACGGTGGAAATGGAAACTGTATCGGGTCCATAAATTGCATATATTTTATTGGCGGCTTGAGATGCACTTTCGCCTTTATCGTAGTATACTGTAAAATATGCCGTATTTTCTCTTTATTTTGCTCCATGTTTGCGACGCTATAACTCACGAACGACTTAAAAGAAACGACAATCAATCAAACACATGTTAGCGTGAAATGAGCTTTCCAAAAAGGTATAGCATGACCCGATGCGACGAATAAAACTAGAACTACGCGCTTTCAGCGCCAACTAGCGAAAATACCGCAAGACTTTTTTGACAACCTAATATATTCAAAGTGGTCAAATTGGATATTTTAAGATTTTAAAATGAGTCATGCCAAAAGATGTAGATTTAGAAAATAAATCTATGCAGATAAGTCTCTGCGCAGACACTATTACTTTTCTATATGAACTTTTGTTTTGGGAAAAAATGTAATAATAATAATCTTAATACTTAAATTTATTAAGGGATTAGCAAAATATTTATATCTTAGGATCAAAAATTTAACCATCGATTCTAAAAGTAATAGCTCTGTAAAACAGCACACACTGATACTGCAGGTGTTCTAGTGACTGATGCACAGAGCATATTAAAATTTTGGAAGGAACATGACACCAGGAGATGGTGAACTGCACTTGGTATCTCGAATTGGCCCCAAATTGCGAAAAGAATACACGCTGTTGTTAACTGGGTGTGTTTTTCTAAAGCTGTGTTTCAAAGTCGGTTGTGAAAACTTCTCGAACTACTCTAATTTACAAGATCTTGAAAGAAGGATTACTCTTATTTAAGGAGATAGACACCAAACTGTCCTGGAAAATAAATATAGAAAAAAGAATAAACAAAGCATACATGGCCTACTATACTTGTAAGAAAATCGTCAACAAGAATTGGGGCCTTAAACCAAGTATAATCATGTGGATGTATACGGCTGTCATAAGACCTATACTTACATATGGAGCTCTGGTATGGTGGCCAGCGCTAAACAAACAATACAATATTAGAAAATTAAATGGAATACAAAGAGCAGCATGTGCGGGTGTTACGGGTGCAATCAGGTCATGTCCGACTGATGCGCTCAATGTGATCCTGCATCAACTACCAATGGACATTTTTATTCACAAAACAGCAGCTATTGCGGCGATAAGAATGAAAGAATTGGGAGGTTGGAATCAGCAGAAATACGGACATAGTGTAATTCTAAACAAGTTCACCATTAACAAATCAGACTACATTCTCCCAAAGCTGGATTTCAATAGACACTTCCAGGTGAGGATACCATCTAGATCGAGAATGGAGAAGAGGTTCAATGGTAGAGGAAGATACCACCTCAATCTATACCGACGGGTCCAAAATGGACTGCGGAGTAGGCACTGGGGTATTCTCCGCTGATCTAGGCATATCTCTCTCTATACGTCTACCGAACTCGGCTAGCATCTTCCAAGCAGAAGTACTAGGCATAGAAAAGCCTGCGAAGTTCTATTAGAAAACCACGGGAATATACATAAAGCAACTATATTTACGGACAGCCAGGCGGCCCTCCTGGCTTTGTCTTCACCCATGACAAATTCCAGTACAGTTCACAACTGCAAGAGAGCACTAAGCTCAATAAAAGACAAGCTCCAGCTAAACTTGATCTGGGTTCCGGCCACAGGAACATTTTCGGTAACGAAAAGCAGACGAGTTGGAAAAGGCAGGAGCTTTCCTCAATGAATCCAGGCGGCAGCTAATACCAAGCCCGCTATAGGATCGATAAAAGGAGAGATCAATAGACAATTTCAGCAAATTGCAAACAACAGGTGGAAAAACATTACAAAATGCGTCATAACTAAACAATTATGGCCAACATATGACAGGAAAAGAACCAATGACTTATTAAATAGGTCAAGAAAAAGTATTTAGAGAATAACAGCTACCACAACAGGGCACTGGCCATTTGGGGAACATGCGTCCAAAATGGGCTTGCCATACAACGACATCTGCCGTGGCTGCGGAGTAGCAGGGAACAAGGAAACAATCCTCCACTTTCTCTGCGAATGCCCAGCTCTAGTACAGATCCGACACAAAACACTCGGAATCCACCAAGCACCAAACCTTGAATGGATTTCCACCAAAAGCATATCGGACATAAGTAGTTTCATCGAAACCTCAAAATGGTTTGAGAGAGAAGGTGAAACGTAAGAGCAGATGCAGGAGGTTCTACGAATAGTGTATCAAAATGGCACATCAAGTGCTAATTGAGCCCGATAGGGCTGCACTCCTACCTACCTACCTTATTTAAGAAAAACGGCGACAAATTTTTACCATAATTTGTACATTTTTGAAAAATCGTCTGGAAAAACTACAATTTTTTTTTTTTTGTTTTCCAATACTGAGTTTGTGGTCATATCTAAAGCACATATTTTTTTCTTTTCTGCTTTTGATACAGGATCATCAAGATCATCAGAAATTCCACTGTCAACGCGGAGGCATCTTTTTTCGAGGGGCCGAGTTTTGAATATTTTCCGTTGAAAAATTCGCAAAATGTTAAATAGGTTCTAAAGATACAGAAAATAAAGAGTTTGAGTAAAATATTTCATTTTTTAAACAAGAATAATAGTGATCGCCAGAACACTTCATAGAATGTTTTAATGTTTGGGACAAAATAGTCGGAAACTCAAAACGCTGAAGTTCTTAAAACTTCATTATCACATTTTATTAATGTCCTTATCTTCATTTTCCCAAGAAAGGCCCTAACTGATATTAAAGGCATATTAATTTTTTTTTTTTTCTCATCATTTTTCTTGACAGATATGTTCCCATAGACGAATTAAAATTCAATATTCCCAAATTTCATTGCGTGTTCTCATATTTTAATTATCGTCAAGTCATTTACGCTGATCAAAACAGAAATAAATCGAATTAGCAGGCATTACACACATACATAAAGATTTTCGCACTCTCAAGATGCGTCGAAGAGTAAGAAAGTGGAAATGCGTAATTAAATCAATTAAGAAAAGGGTGCTGCACTACTACGACATGGGCTTATCGAAGTTATTTGCATACAAATAAATAAGTGCAACTGCATTTGCATACTCGCAAGCCGCCTAAGCGGCCATAAATGTGTGTGTATGCAAGTGGTAGTACCGGAAATAGTGCATTGACTGTGGCGCATGCGCAAACACTCGGAAGCGCAAATACAATAACACTCGTACACACATATACACACATGTATGTATATGCAAATCATCGATAAAGTGAATTAGCATAACAGTGGCACAAGTCAAAAATGTGCCATTTTCAAAGCAATGCCGCTCACCGCAATGCGAGCAGCTCAATTCGCATATGCTTGTATGTAGTAGTAGGCATGCGCATAAAATTCGACAGGCGTCACATCGACGAAACACGATCAAATAATCGTTGCGTGCGAAAATTATGCAAATTAGGTCTCAAGTCCCTTCATGATTATTTACGAGTACCTATTCGTCCATGGCACACACCTACCCACCCGGGGCGTCGTTCTTTATCGTGTGCTAACGAAAATGGCGTCAGCTTACTTTTCGCACTTATGGGTTTTGGCGTTTCGTAACGTATTTCCTGTGCATTGTTTATAATTATTTTGTGCATTCGACGTCGTTTTGTGACAGTTGGCGAATTTCCTTTCGCTCCGCAATGATTAATGATCATTTGAGATTTTTTAAAGTTGCTGCGATTTTTTACTTGAGTAATTATACGATTTTTCGCCAAGTAAATGCCGTGAAAGTTCAGCATTATTTGTGTCGAATATCATTAATTTTGTAACGAATTTCTTCAAGACGATAGTTGATGTTAAGGAAAATATTCAATCGAGTGGCTGCCGATCGATTGGCGTAATGACGTTGCGCGTCGGCGCCCCAATCGAAGTTGTGTTGACAGAGGTTGGCGAAAGATGATTAATCGATTGCACTGCCAACACTTTGAAGTGGCAGCGACGTGAGAAAATATTTTATTTCAGAAATGGACTACCGAAAACGGTGAATTAGAAAGTACAGCGAATACATATGTATGTATATATTTAATAATAGCGGGTATTGAGTTTACGGTGGACTAATAATATATAACATATTAAAGGAAACGCTGCTTGAAAATTTTAATTTAATATATTTACGATAAGGTAAGCTAGTCATCATTTTGAGAGCATATGTGCATTAGGGCGCGTCAAAAAAATATTAATATTTTTTGCCTTTGCTACTTTGAAAAGTAGATTCTTAGACAACTTTAAAAAGGCTCTCCAAGTATGAGTCCTTAATTTTAACTGGATTTTCTATTTTTTACTTAATATCAGATAGAAAAATTCACATCTCACTTCCTTGAAAACACATCTCATACATATTGAGCACTTATAATTTAAAAAATCAGAAAAATATTGTACTTTTATAAAAATTTACTTTAGGAAGTCTGGATTCAAAACACTTATTTTGAGGTTTCCTACCGAAAACAGTGCAAATACGACGGTAATGGATAACTATCAGTAAAATGCATTATGTTTTATTCAAAGTGATCGATCAACTATTTGGAAACAAATTATTCTGAATCAAAAACAAGAAAAAACGTTAACTTCGGCTGCACCGAAGCTAATATACCCTGCACAGATGCATTTCTTTTAGTAATTACCTATGTGTTCAGTTTTTATGGAAGCTATATGCTATAGTAATTCGTTCTGAACAATTTTTTTGGAGATTATATTGTTACATTAAGCAGTAATCCATGCCAAATTTCGTGAAGATATGTCGTCAAATGTGAAAGTTTTCCATACAAGCATTTGATTCCGATCATTCAGTTTGTATGGCAGCTATATGCTACAGTTAACCGATCTGAACAATTTCTTCAGAGATTACATTATTATCTTAGAAAATAACCTGCGCCAACTTTTGTGAAAATACATTGTGAGATGTGAAAGTTTGCCATACAAGAACTTGATTCCGATCGTTCAGTTTGTATGGCAGCTATATGTTATAGTGGTCCAAAATCGGCAGTTCCGACTAATGAGCAGCTTCTTGAAGAGAAAATGACGTTTGCAAAATTTCAAAACGATATCTTAAAAACTGAGGGACTAGTTCGAATATATACAGACCGACAGACGGACAGACAGACAGACGGACATGGCTAAATCGACTCTGCTCGACATACTGATCATTTATATATATACTTTATAGGGTCTCCGATCCTTCTTTCTGGGTGTTACAAACTTCGTGGCAAACTTAATATACCCTGTTCAGGGTATAGATATAGTTCCAAAAATCGAAACGTACATAATTATTTTAACATTTATTTCCAACTATTAAATTTAGAAAATATCATTACAATATTTTACTAAAATATTCCTTCCTTGCCGACAACAATTCCGTTAAGGGTTGCCTGCGAATATCCGTGCGCCCAAATGTCCTAACCTAAGATGCTTTCAACATGCAAGACAACATTCTCAATTGATCATCAACCCGGCTCTACCCCTTTTGGCGAATGCAACACGAAAATGTTTGAAAATATACCGAAAAAAAGGAGTTCGACAAAAAGATAAAATGAAATTAATGATCGGCAAGAAGATTGCCCAAAACTTCGACAAAGATCGCTAGCTTGTTGCAAAAAAGCGAATGCAACGAACAATACACAAATGTATGTTACCTGTGCTGGCAAACAGCTAAAGGATTATTTGCGCAAGGATGCGAGACACGAAGGCGGCGGCAGCGCTGTAACCTTTTGCGCAAAAGGCAATGACATTCGCCTGAAGAAATCTTCAACGAAATTAAAAACGTCGAAGGACACATGAAAGCAATTGTACAAGACATATGTATGTACATTTGTTTGTGTGACATGAGGTAATAAGGGACGAGGAGGTAAAGAGGAAAAAGGGGTGTTGCGACGAGTATCTAATATCACTGCAGGGCATCATTAATTTTAATATTGTCATTAGTTAAGAAAATATACGGATGTGCAAGGAAGAAAAAGGATTGAAAATCACCCAAAAAGCGCGTGAGAAAATGTGCTGTTTAATGACAAAAATGAAATGAAAGAAATATGAAATTCGAGAATTCTTAATTCGTTAGATCATTTTGCGTAAATGTGCAAGTAGCTGCCGAAGTTTACGTAGATTCGCGTTGGCAGGATCATCATCAATCATAGGGAGGGTTGATTTTTGTAAGCTGATAGACGCTGTAGGGATGCAATCGCTTGGAGCCTAATGGATTTTTGCTTAGAAATATGATCAATTATTGAATCGATTTATTGAATATTTCATGAAAATAAATTCGGTGAAATTTAAGAAGAAAATTTTGAAGACCATGGAAAATCAAGCGACAAAAGGTAAGAAAATAGAGCTTAAATCTGAAACAACTTAAATTAATAGCAGTATATGGTATATACTTTCTACCGACATTTTTTACTTATTATAACTATTACTTGCTTGGGTTCATCGTTTCTATCAGAAGTGGCTGTCATTAAGATCGCGGTGTAGTAACACCCGGAACACAGCCTCATTCGGAGTGGGGACCATCCACACCGATAGTAGGGCGGCGATACTAGCCCTGAGCTGGCTAACCGCACGCTCGAGACTCCTGAAGCGATGTCCCGACTCCTTAACCCTGGCATAGAGTTACATCATGCTTAGTTTGGTTTGGATATTTAATAATAGCAAAAATGCAGGAAACTTTAAAGCTGAGCACTGTTGCGGTTACAGAATGGGAATCGGTAATAGTTCTATTGTCTTCTTATGATTCACTACTGGATGAATGAGTTTCAGGTGTGTTCAGCAAGGTGTACTTTAGTCAGAAACTAGTAACTGCGCGACTGTAAGATCCTGCTGTTTCAGTGTAAATCACAAGAGGTCTAATGAGCTCGTCACCCCCAGACGACTTCACCTTTCTAAAGTTATAGGAGTTCTAAGTGAACAGTGACCGATCGGAATTTATACGATAAGAATGAAAATTTTAACGTATTACTGTTACATAAGCTACTTGGAAGAGGATGAAATAGAATTATCTCAAACTCTCTTTTGGAATGTTGAATTTGTCAAACCAAGAATAAAATACCTTGAATTTCACAACTTAAGACCAGGTGAAATAGTGGATATAGAAATAAAGTACCTAAGCAGATTTGTGTTAGGTTCAAGGCACTTTGTCGATAAGTACTATCTAAGTACAGACTTGTTTATCTGGCTTCACAAATAGTCTAAGTGTGATCCCTCCACCATCTTGGCGGAACAGCCTCCTAACGAAACCTAGGATGATTTCCATGATTTCTTTCATGTACTTTCTGACAAAAAAATATAATAGCCTCCCCTGAACAGTTCATTTTTGAATTATTCAATTAGTTTCTTCATACAAATACTGACAAGTTACTATCTGAGAAGTCACCGTTATTAGAATATTCGTTCTTCAGCAGAAAACTTTACTATTTACACCCAATTCATACTTCAAAGCAGATTTCTACTAGTAAATTGCATGACGAATATATCTGAAGAACTCTATAAAACCATACGTTTATCACTTCTTAAATGCCGTAGAATAGAAATCGATTTCAATAAATCAGAAATTTACACTTCCCCATAAATTACAAATTTGCAAAGCCATTGCGAATCAGCATACAGTTTATAGTACAGTTACCATAGAAAATTTCAGTGTTTCGTTTTTCCAAAAATTTCAAAATCTTACTAATTTGCATAATTTTTGGCGAGCAACCTTAACCACCCCAGCGCAGTCACCTTACAAGCGACGCAACCATCAATACGGTAGCAGCCGAAAACTATGCACCACTTTCATGCCAACGCGCACAGTGTTATGCAAATGAGACCTGCGCATGCGCACAGCATCAGCAACATGCGCTGAAGCATTTGCGTGCGTGTGTATATGTAAGTGCAGTGCGCGCAGTTTATGCTAATTTATGCAAATTCAAGAAATAAAATCAATTCGTTGGCCTACGGTTCAATATGACTTCTACATTGATTTCATTGATTTTTTCAAATGTACGGATGTTTTTCTCCTTCTTCCACTACTTGTGCTTTCACTTCTCTTACTGTAGGACTTCTGCTTTTACCGCAAACGTATTTTCAACGAATGTACCTACATACATACATACTTTCATGTATATATAGATACAGTTCCAAATAAAACAAATTTGAAGTGGGGTTTTCCAATTGTCCTACTAATTGAGTTACAAGGCAAGCGCACGCATCAAGCTCGGCAGTCACTATTGTTGGTATGCAGCGAATGACAATTTGTACCCGAAGTCACTTTGGCCTTTAGTTCACATCACCGAACTGGAGTAAGTATTGATTTCACAGCGGCAAAAAGCCATCAGTGCATTTCACGTTTCCTATTTGCATTTGAATTTGGAACAAAATTGCAATAAAGCCGAAATCAGCATAAAAATAGCGAAATACAATGGCCATTGTGCCGCCGTCTGTGACAGTTGAGACTTTTCAGTTGACGTTTTTCCTGCTCACTTACAGGCAAACGCAAAGCGCTTTCAAATGCAGCAGTTGTAAATGTTTGAGTGGAATTTGCATATTTATGTTCCGAGAAACTACCGAAGCACATAGTTCGTACCGCTGAGTGCGAGAATGTCGCAAACGATCGTAAATGTAGTTAGTTGCTTGGTTGTAAGCGAAAGTTAGTAGGTTCGTTCCACTTTTTAGAAGAATAAAGAAATTAAATATTTGCCAGGGATCGAAATCAGAAACCAACTCGACCACTGGTCGTAATTGAATTCAAAACCTTATTTAAAAAAAAATATAGTCCAATGTTAGTATCAAAACAAGTAAGGAAGGGCTAAGTTCAGGTGCAACCAAACAATTTGTACTCTTACAACTTGCAGGAATCAACGCCAAGGAAATACCATAAGGTGTAAAATGTCAAATAGAGCATCGGAATCCAAGCAATTTTGTATATTTGTTTTGAAGTGTTGTTACCTCTTCCAGTGTCCAATACTGTGGGACCCCCAAATGCTTAATTTGTTGCCTTGCCAATGTGCGACCACTTCACAAGAGACGCTTCATTGTTTCCCTGTTGCTTTGCTCTTGACATTTCCCGCTGTCTACTCGATCTGTCAGCTCCAGCAGAAGTGAAAGCGAAACTTTCTATTGCTGCCCTGCTTCCCAAAACAATTCTGACCGACATGCGAAACCAACTGATTGATGGTTGGCTGTGCACATAGATGTTAACTCTGGAGTTTCTGGCTAATTGGACTCCGATGTGAAATGATAGAGTCATGTTTCATCCATCGTCACATATCGACGCAGAAATTTGATTCTTATTATGATTAAAGAGCTTCAAATACTCCTCAGAATCAGCAATTCGTCGTTGTTGTTGTGTTGGATCGTAAGCTTGCGTGACACCCACTTTGCACAGAGCTTTTTTATACCCAAATATTTAATCACAATATAATCAATAAGTTCCTTTGATATTTTTATTATCTTAGCTCTCACGAACAACTTCACTTTAAGGGCATCCGAAATTATTTTCGCGACTTTTTTACTTTTTTGATGTTTTCATCGGTAATAGCCTCTTTAGGAGGGCGTCGACTACCTTCATCGTCCTCGGAGCTCATTTCGCCTCGTTCAAACTTAGGAAACCACTTTTCAATAGTTGATTTCCCTGGTGCAGAGCCCAAATAATGTTGATCAATCCAAGCCTTGGCATCAACAGTATTTTTCCCCCCAAAAAGCAATGCATTTATTAACACACGAAATTCCTTTCGATCCATTTTTTGTAAACTATCACAAGTTGCTTCACTCAAAATGCTATACAAGGTGGGTTCCAAAGTAAACAGGACTTTTTGAATCTAGCGCCCCCTGGTGGCACTATCTATATGTCGACTGGTGCGTTAAAATCTGCTATCTTTATCGATTCTTCAGTGAGAATTTCATGACATTTCATTGATTGGAAATGAAGTTATTGCGTTTTAAGTGTCAGTATGTTTGTATTTTCGGTGCGAAAATGAGCTTCGAACAAAGAGCCAACATTAAATTTTGTTTTAAAATTGGTAAAACCTTTACCGAAACGTTTGAATTGATGAAACAAGTTTATAGTGATGATTGCCTATCCCGTAGTAGAGTGCCCGAGTGGTTTCAACGTTTTTAAAGTGGTCGTGAGCACATACATAAATGACGCTCAACATGTGGGCCAATCAAGATCCGTGATCACCGGAAATTCCATCGAAACTGTGCGTGAATTCATCAAAAATCAGCCGAAATCATCATTGAAATTCATGGAAACGGAATTGAACATCTCCAACACATCGATTTATCGCATTTTGACCCAACATTGGGCTTACGAAAGATGTGTGCACGGATTTGTTCCGCACAAATTGACTGACGACCAAAAACTGTTCAGAATCCAACATTCAAAGCACGATTATTTGACCAAAAATCACATTTTAACCATTAACTACTCCCCGTATTCACCTGATATGGCACTGTGCGACTTCTTTCTTTTCAAAAAATGCATTTGCCCATGAAAGGAAAGCGTTATGCAGACGTAGAGGCCATTCAAAAGGCTTGCACCAGCATACCGGCCAACGAGCTAAAACACTCGTTCGACATGCTTTTGGACGGTGCAAAATGCCGTATTGAAGCAGAAGGAGATTATTTTGAATAAAATAAATTGATTTTGCTGAAAAAACCATTTGTTCTATTTTTTTTAAAGTCCTGTTTACTTTGGAACACACCTTGTACATATCTCATAAACGTATAGTTCGACAGCCGTTTTTGTACAGAAATAATTTTTATACTCTCGCAACAATGTTGCTAAGGAGAGTATTATAGTTTTGTTCACAGAACGGTTGTTTGTAAGTCCTAAAACTAAAAGAGTCAGATATAGGGTTACATATACCAAAGTGATCAGGGTGACGAGTAGAGTTGAAATCCGGATGTCTGTCTGTCCGTCCGTCTGTCCGTCCGTCCGTGCAAGCTGTAACTTGAGTAAAAATTGAGATATCATGATGAAACTTGGTACACGTATTCCTTGGCTCCATAAGAAGGTTAAGTTCAAAGATGGGCAAAATCGGCCTACTGCCACGCCCACAAAATGGCGGAAACCGAAAACCTATAAAGTGTCATAAATAAGCCATAAGTAAAGATATTAAAGTGAAATTTGGCACAAAGGATCGCATTGGGGAGGGGCATATTTGGAAGCAATTTTTTTGGAAAAGTGGGCGTGGCCCCGCCCCCTAAAAAGTTTTTTGTACATATCTCGGAAACTACTATAGCTATGTCTACCAAACTCTACAGGTTCGTTTTCTTTAGGCATTTCCATATACAGTTCAAAAATGGAAGAAATCGGATAATAACCACGCCCACCTCCCATACAAAGGTTATGTTGAAAATCACTAAAAGTGCGTTAACCGACTAACAAAAAACGTTAGAAACACTAAATTTTAGGGAAGAAACTGCAGAAGGAAGCTGCACCCAGGCTTTTTTGAAAAATTGAAAATGGGCGTGGCCTCGCCCACTTATGGACCAAAAACCATATCTCAGGAACTACTAGACCGATTTCAATGAAATTCGGTATATAATATTTTCTTAACACCCTGATGACATGTACGAAATATGGGTGAAATCGGTTAACAACCACGCCTTCTTCCAATATAACGCTATTTTGAATTCCATCTGATGCCTTCTCTGTATAATACATTAGGAAATGAAAATACAATTCAATACTCAAAGTACACAAATTGATGTAATCTAGTTAATTTTACTGCAAAATGAAAAAATATGTAAATGACGTATAATGAAATCTCGATTATCACTTTATCATGCGAGAGTATAAAATGTTCGGTGACACCCGAACTTAGCCCTTCCTTACTTGTTGGTTA